>NC_142703.1:22913781-23081290 GCF_029339155.1 Prunus mume | reverse complement strand
TTTTTTTTCAGACAAATTGAAACAGGATAAGTTCAAGTGATATTTCAATGAATATCCTTTATTCTGACGATGATTATTTTTTTAATGCGCTGATGATGATTATTGTTATTGTTTAAGAACAATTATTTATCTAATGGACCATTAACTAACGAAAGAGTAGATGCGTCAAGTTCAAGATCTATGATTGGCAGCGATGAGCTACTAGACTCCTTGAGCTACTTCCTCACCCCATATTTTTACCACTCTTCTATTATATTATATATAATATATAGAATTTGTAATAAACAACTTAGAATTTAAGTTAAAATGTCCTCTAAAACAAATTAGATATGACTTAATTAGAAATATTTAGCTCTAAACATGTAAGTATTGAATATTTAAGTGTTTTATATACTTATATTTTCTATTTCGACCCTCCCAACTTTACAATTCTAGCTCCGCTCGCATTGGCAATTTGGCATTGTGATTTATCATGAAGTAGGGTTCATTTTGATAAAAACGCTAAACCAAAGGGTATCTGTGTAATTATGTCATGTAAATTACTAGTTTTGAAAACCCAAAGCTGAAAAGTGTTGACATGAAGTCAACTTTCTTGGCTTCTCTAAAGTCTAGGCTTCATGGGTTGATCCACCGAATTGAACTTCCACTTCTATTTCAGACAATGTCCAATGGTGCGTTTGGATGAGAACATTTAAAAGTACAAGTGAATTTATAAATGACGCTTAAATTTAAAATGATTAAATTAATGCTTTAAAATTTATAAACTTTCTTGTTTGGGTTGAGTGTTGAATTTGAAATACTGAATTTAACTTTATTTATAAAATTATATTTTTTAAAATTCAATTTCTTTCTTGGAATTTGAGAAATGACGATTTTAAATAGAATTTATAAATAAATTTATGACCTCAAAATTACATATTTTTCCTCACACTGAATTTCTAAGTTTTTATGTTTTTTTATATATCCAAACATGGAATTATTCATGTCAATTTAGAAATGATGACTTTTATCAAAATCTCAACCTCATTTCCGTTATCCATTTGCTGGCTTTTGAAAGTCCCCCTAAAGCCAACTATTGTCATCAGCCAAATTGTACTTCTTTTCGGATCCATTCCATTTCCAGATCCAGATCCAACTATTCTCATCATCTCAGCCTTGTTTTGTTTTGCTGTTGTTGCTGCTAGAAATGGAAGCAGCAGGCATATTTTTATCCCCTGCTTTGCAAGTGATCTTTGACAGATTGGCATACCCAGCCCTACAAAAGGTTGCTGAAATCTGGGGTGTCGAGGACAACCTCGACAGCCTACGAGATGCCTTGATGAGGACTCAAGTTATTCTTCAAGATGCAGAGGAGCAACAATTAACCAACAAATCTGTTAGGCTTTGGTTGTCAAACCTCAAGAATGCTGCTTCTGATGCTGAGGACATTCTGGACTTGTTTATCGCTTCCGAAGCCGTCTTCCGCTTTAAAAACCCAGCTACATTTTTCAGTTTTCCAATTACAACAGCCTCTGTTGCTGAAAAAATTAAAAAGGCACTCCACAGATTAGAAAAGACGATAAATGAGGGACTATCGACATTTAATTTTAGAGTGCCTTGCACAGAGGAAGACTGGCTCTTGCGTCGGCGACTCAAATTCTTCACTAACAAGAGGGAGACTGGCTCTTGCGTGGTCGACTCAAAGATATATGGAAGAGATGATGAGAAAGAGAAGTTAGTCAAACTGTTACTATCTAAGGAAACTTCCCAGGATGGATATGCAACTTGTATTCCAGTAATTGGTATTGGAGGAATTGGCAAGACCACTCTTACTCAGTTGCTATATAACGATGAGAGGGTAGTTAGACACTTCGACTCTAGAATATGGATTTTTGTTTCTGAGGATTTCGATGTCAAGAAGATTATGAAGACAGCCATTGAGTGTGCAACAGAGGATGAATGCAAGTTGTCGGAGATTGAAATACTTCAGTCTCGGCTTTCGAAATTGCTACAGAAGAAAAGATACCTGATTGTGTTAGATGATGTTTGGACTGAAGACCAGGATGATTGGGACAATCTAATACCTTTGCTTACAGGGGGTCTTGATGGCTGCAAAATCATTGTCACTACCCGCAGTCAAAAAATTCCATTCATGATGGACTTCCCGAATTCACCATTTTATTTAAATGGTTTGAAGGATGATGATTGCTGGTCTTTGTTCAAGCACCGGGCATTTGGACGTGGAGAAGAAGAGAAGTATCCAAATCTTACACGGATTGGAAAGGAGATTATCAAAAAAGTAGGAGGTGTGCCGTTAGCTGCAAAAAGTTTGGGAAGCTCAATGCGCTTGAAAAGAGAAGAAAAACAGTGGTTATTTATGCGAGATTGTGAACTCTGGGAATTAGATGAAAGCCAACATAAAGTTTTCCCTGCCCTGATGTTAAGTCTACCACCACATCTTAGACAATGCTTTGCATTCTGTTCACTATTTCCCAAAAAATATGAGTTCAATAAGCACAAGTTAATTCATCTATGGATGGCAGAAGGCTTCATTCCAAAAGAGGGAAGCAAGCGACCTGAAGACATTGGTGAGGAATACTTTTCCGAATTGTTGTGGATATCTTTCTTACAAGAAGTACGGCTACATGAAGGTGGAGAAATAATTGGATACAAGATGAACGATATCATTCATGATCTTGCACAATATGTTGCAGGAAAAGAATATGTGGTACTTGAACAGGGTCGGCCACAAAATTGGTCACCAGCAGAGATTCGCCACGCATCTGTTGTTTATACATATGGTGCAATTACAATTCCAGAAACTCTATATGAGGCAAAACATTTGAGAACTCTCTTATTGATCGGTGGTTCCGGCTTCTTAAACATAGATAAAATTTATTCAAGTTTTGAATACTTGCGTGTGCTAGATCTCAACAACTGTGATCCTGTTGATGTGCCTAAATCCTTGGGTGGCTTCATGTGTTTGAGGTATCTTGACTTGTCTTACACGCTTATCTCCCAGTTACCTGAAAACATGAAGTATCTCTTTTCTTTGGAGACCTTAAACCTAGTTGGTTGCAATAATCTTGAGATTTTGCCTTCTTTGGGATTAAACCTAAGACATCTTAACTTAAGTGGATGTGTGCGTTTGACTGGTATGCCTTTTACAATTGGATTGTTAGTTCAACTTCAGACGTTGCCACTTTTTGTTGTGTCGAAGAAGGTGATGAGTATTAAGCTGAAATGTTTAAATCTTTATGGTGAGTTGAATATTACTGGCTTGGAGAATCTTAAAGATGCTTCTTTAGCAAAACTGCATATGAAGAAAAATCTTGAGTCATTGGGATTATACTGGGGTTCTATTCTGGGATTTAAAGATTCATTCGCCAAACCACCTAATGCCCCACCTGAAGTAGGTGTCTCGAGATCACATATAGCGCCGCAACTTGAACAGCTTATTGAAAGCCTGCAACCACACAAAAATCTGAAAAAGCTAGTTATAAATGGATATCCAGGAACCAAATTTCCTGATTGGGCTCTCCCAAATCTTATTGCCGCTGATTTCACCAACTGTAGAAGTTGTAAACATCTTCCAGCCCTTGGGAATCTTCCGCTACTTAAGATGCTTTCTTTGCATGGAATGCATGGCGTTGTGAGAATTGGTAGAGAGTTCTATGGTGACAGCACTGACATATGGTTTCCATCACTCGAAGAACTATCAATTAGTGATTTTGCAAAGTTGGAAGAGTGTTCAAGTGCAAATTATGGAAATGCATTCCCTAGATTGAAGAAATTAACTGTAAAGAGTTGCCCCAAGTTAGCACGTATATGGCTACCTCAGTCCCTTCAACATTTGGAGCTGCGAGATTGTAATCCTAGGATGATGCCCATGGCAGATTTAAGTTTGCTATCTGTGCTTATTCTTGACAAAATTCCAGAACTAGTGTCTCTCCCAGAAGGGCTTTTTGCGTCAGCTAGACTGTCTTCCTTGAAGATTTTGTCTTGCCCCAAGCTTCATTCAATGCCTTTGCATATGCAAAACCTTAGTTCTCTGAAATCATTGACCATTCGTTGGTGTGGAGAGTTGTTCTCTCTGCCACAAAGTTTGCAGAACCTTAAAGCTCTGGAGTCAATGGAGATTAGTGACTGTCACAGTCTAACATCCCTGCCAAATTGTGGAATTGCAGGTTTGGCTTCGCTTCGAACTTTGTCCATTGAAAACTGCAGTAAACTAACTTCTCTGTCATCGAGTTTGGAGCAGCTCACATTGCTTGAGCACTTTACCATCATGTACTGTCCAAAGCTTGGTTCCTTTCCAGCCGGTGTGCAACACCTCTCCTCCCTTCGAAGTTTGATCGTTCTGAGCTGTCCTTGGTTTGATTCTCTGCCAGAAGGGTTGGAAAATGTAAAGACCCTGCACTGCTTGGAAATTAGTAGCTGCCCCAATCTAACAGCTTTGCCAGAATGGTTTGAGGATCTTGATTCTCTTAGATCCTTGACCATATATGATTGTCCTAATTTAAAACTGTTGCCACCGGGTTTCAAGCTTCTCACTAAACTCCAGCACCTCTCTATTCAAGAATGTCCTGAGCTTGAGGAAAGATGTAGACGCGGTAGCGGCTGAGGATTGGTCGAAAATAGCCCATGTCCTGCATAAGTACATTGGATCGCCTCAGGTCAGGCAGTCTGGCGATGCAAGCACATCTGGCAGCTCTTCTGTCCAAGCATCTTCTCAGTAAGACACTTCTATTTCCTTGTCACTAACAAGCTATTATATATCATTATGGTAGATCATTCCTCCTGGTGTTGTCACTGTTGTGGTGTGCTTTATTATTTTTATCTTTATAGTGGATTTCTGTATTTCTATGTACAGGGCTGTTTTGAAAATCCTCTGAGTTTGTATTGTATGGATATCAACATTAATAAAATTTCTATGTTACTTGTCTTTTTGAATTTTGATTCTGTTTATTTTTGTATTAAATAATGTTTAGTCATATTGCATTGTTGTATATTTTTGCTTGATAGTTGCCAATGCAAATTTGCAATGCAACAGCAGAGTCACCAAAAGATGTGACATGCCCTCATCAAATGCAAATTTTGAATAGTTTCTGCTTCGGAATGTGAGTTTTATATGTTTTGGAACAATTCGTTGGATCTTTGTTGCTTGAAAATCTAAGGTGGGTTCGTTTAGGTCCAGATTTATCTGTGGTTAGTTTGTTGCTTGTTTGGCTTTAGCCTTTGATGGAATGTGATGAAATCTAACAGCAGGGCGGAAATTGACTTTTAAAAATAGTTCAAATGCTGAATTTTCTAAACAAGAGGTTAACGGGCAAATTTAAAGTATCAACCAATACATCAGTTTCTTTTTAATGAATCACAAAGACAAACTTGAACAAGGAAGAATAGCATTGACTTTAGTTGCTGCTAGCTCAAGCCATAATTCACCGCAACCAAAGAGCATTGCCATTTGCTTGCCCAGTTGGCCTGCCTCAGCCTCTTTCAGGTAATTCCTAGTACACCTTGCCCTCATCGTCAAGATTAACTACTATCAGGGTTTTAATCTATTGAAAAGCTTAGTGGAATTACAAATGTAACAGTATTTTTTAAATTTTCTGTTAATAAAATGTCCAGCAAAATTGTTTTATTTTGCTCTGCTTCTTCTCCTAGCTTGATGGTACTGAGACAGGAGAAACCAGCACATCAACTTCCTTTTTTTGTGGCTTTAGGTCCCCAAGTAGTGATTTTTCTTTGCTTTCCTAGCCAAACATGGGGTCCTTAAGGCTCTAGCCAAGAACAAGGACAGATTTTGGGTTCCACTTACACTCCTTTTTGTTTTTTTAATACTTTTTATTATAACAAAAAAGGGAGTGTTAGTGGACAAAAGAGGAGTGAGAACATACAATTGAACAAATAGAGTGTAAATAGACAAAACAGGAGTGAGAAAATCAGCTCTGAAGAAAAAAAAAGAAAAAAGGACAAGAGTAGGAATGAACTAAATGCTACTGAAAAAATGGGGAAGAATCAGACAAATTTTTTCAAAAAGATGACGGTGCTTGATTTTTCCTTGTCACTGATGAAGGTGCTTGGGGGTTTCCTAGTCAATACTTGTCATCTGACAGAAACATTCTTGCAAATATCAATCATGTTCTTCAATACGTACAATCAGTGTCGTCTAATATTGGGCTAAAACAAGATATCCACCAAAACAATACAAGAAAAACATATTAACCAAATCAAGACCAAAACCTCTTAACAGATACAACTAAATCAATGCCAAACCCTCTCTAAAAAAAACACAGAAAAAATCAGTGACAAACCCGAACCAAATCAAGACCAAAATCTTCCTCCTTGGTTTGAATGTCAATTTTGTGGCGAAAATTCTAAATTTGCAGGTCCCAATTTATGCCAGAGCTCTGGATCTCAAGCACCTTTTAGATCTGAAGAAAGCAGGTGCAACAGATGCTGTTCTGGAAAGTGCAGAGGTATCAGATTAATTGATTGTGTTTGTTTGAATTATTGAATTTGACAAGTCTTTTTATGATGCAACTTGTACCTGACTAAATATTTTAATTCATGCAGACAAGTTTGCAGCTGGGCTCTAAGCTTTTGAAAGGGCTTGGAGTTATGTCTGATGATGTGAACTTTCTCCGTCAGCTCTTTCGTGATTCTATGGAGCTGCAAGCTCAAAAAGGAGTGAGCAAAACTGATGATAGAGAATTTAATAGTCTGAAGCCTATGCAGGTACTTGTAAGTTACCTATTCCTTTCCCTGGTTGAAAATTATATTAGCTTTTCATTTTGAGATGTTTGTTGATAAACCGATCTTTCAAGAATGACAAGCATTTTAAATGGATATGATCATCTATTTAATGTTTGAGACCAAAGAGATCCTAAACATTATGAGAAAGCTATGTTAAGTTAAGCTGAGGCCCGATTTTATCAAGACATCATTCATAAATTATTCACAACACTCTCTTTGAGTGATTTTTCTATCTAGAATTCGATTTCTGAACTCATATGAACTGTCCATTTGGTTCTGCTAACATGCATTCCTTTCCCCCTAGTTCTCATTGTAATCTCGTGTATAGTCATGGTGGAGGACAGTTTCAAGATGTAAACTTCTTGCAACTTCAAGTTAAGCTACTTGAATTACTATGTTATTTTTACAATTGGCTCAATGTATATATTCTGGGTTTGCATGCAGTAGGAAAGGATGATATATATAACTAATGGGTTTGCTTGACAAGGTGAGAGTTGCTGATTTATTGATGACGCGGTACCCGTTCCATCCATGTCATTAGAAGGCTAATCATGGGGGGCAACCAAGGAAGATGGTTCTTATATCTTGACAATTGAGGGGGACGCGGATGAAGCAAATCCCGAAAACAGTGAGCTCCAACGGCCTGAGAGTACAGAAGAGGAAGGAGTTTCACATAGTGGCTTGGAAACAGAGAACGGTTTTGCAATTAAATCACAAGATGTTGACGGATCAACTCTTGTTACACGACTGAAGATGAAGTGTAGTGTAGTATAGGGAGAAAAATAGTGTAAAGCTTGATTTTTCACTCCAGTGAACTCACAGTTCCTTGAAGGTGTCAAAAACTGGTCTGCTAAAATTTGTTTCAGGAAAAGTAGCAGGGGGTGCTAATTCTTTTCATCATACCAGAGTCTTGCATATTTTTAATTCTATTTTTATTCTATTTTTATATTTTCTGTCAATGCATGGAATATAAGAAAGTTTTTGTTTCTTTTTCCTTTTGTTCCCCCATTTCTAATTGTATGTTGTATCCTGAGTTTCAAGGTTGGTTCTTTGATGGGGTCTTGTGCAGAAGTCTCAATATAAATCTGTCTCATTTTTCTTTGATGGGCTAATTTTACATGTTCATCACATCACCATTATCACTATGTTCCCCATGTGTCATAAGGTTAGCCATTAAAAGTTAACTGGGTAGGAAGCTCCTTCAATGCATGTGTGCCAAAATGTGTGTTTAAAGTCAAGTTTCTGTTTTTACAGCTTCAATTAGTTACTCGTCCATGGATGAAAAACCTTTATTTAATTTTATTTTTACTTTTCTTCATATGGGTTGCAGAAAAACCTCGGCCAGTGGCCTCAAGGAACTGGATCAGTACTTTGTTACTCGCAATGGCTTTAAAAGGATGATCTCTCACCGTACATTCGGCTCTTTCAAAGCCTCCATCATCGGTTTATGTGAATGCGTCTCGGTGGTACAATCGATATGCTTCTTCTCTGAGGAAGAGGACGATGGGGGTAATTTTTAATTTTTTCTAATCTCTCAGAAATCAATAATATATTTTTTTTGCTCGAAGAGCTTATCAATTTTGGATGTCGGGTTGGGATATATTCCTGATGATTATTATTATTATTATTATTATTTTTAATGTGCTTAATTTTGTTGAGGTTAGCATCTAATGGACCATTAACTAACGAAGAGAAGATGAAATCAAGTTCAAAGCTCTGGCATTGGCATTGTGGTTTATCATGAAGTGGGGTTCATTTTGATAAAAACGCTAAACACAAGGGTATTTGTGTAATTATAGCATGTAAAGTACTAGTTTTACAAACCCATGGCTGAAAAGTGTTGACATGAAGTCAACTTTCCTGGCTTCTCTAAAGTCTAGGCTTCATGGGTTGATCAACCAAATTGAACTTCCACTTGTATTTTCAGACCAACTCCAACAATTCTCATCTCACTGTTGTCAGCCTTGTTTTAGCTGAATTGGAATTTTGTTGCTGCAAGAAATGGAAGCAGCAAACATAGTGCCATCCCCTGCTTTGCAAGTGATCTTTGACAGACTGGCATCCCCAGTCCTACAAAAGGCTGCTGATTTCTTGGGTTTTGATGACAACTTCCGCGGCCTACAACATGCCGTGGAGCGGGCTCAAGCTACTCTTGAAGATGCAGAAGATCAACAATTCACCAGCAGAGCTGTCAGACTTTGGTTGTCAAAGCTCAAGAATGCAGCTTATGATGCTGAGGACGATCTGCACTACTTGACTGCTAAAAGAACGAGAGGTGGGAGCTATTTTGAAGACATGAGCCCAGGTCTGATGAATTTTCAACTTGGAGACCTTATGCATGCTACCCAAACTGGTGCAGTGCTCCGGGGGGGCTCAGTGAGTTTAATTTTAAAGCACCTAGTATGGCAGATGGTCGAACTACCATAAGAGAGACAAGTTCTTTTGTCATTGAGTCAGAGATATGTGGAAGAGAAGATGACAAAGAGAAGTTGGTCAAACTGTTAATATCTTCTGAAGCTTGCCAGGAAGGATATGCAACATGTATTTCAATATTTGGTATTGGAGGAATTGGTAAGACCACTCTTGCTCAATTGGGATATAATGATGACAGGGTAATCCACCACTTTGATGTTAGGATGTGGATTTTTTTCTCTGATGATTTCAATGTTAAGAAGATCATGAAAGCAATTATTGAGTCTGCAACTAAGGATGAATGCAAGTTGTCCGAGATTGACCTACTTCAGTCTCAGATTTGGAATTTGTTGCACAATAAAAGATATCTCATTGTGTTAGATGATATTTGGACTGAAAACCATGATGATTGGGACAAACTACGACCTTTGTTCAGAGGGGGTGTTGATGGATGCAAAATCATTGTCACCACCCGCAATACAAAAACCGCATTCATGACAGACTCCCCAAATTCCCCATTTTATTTGAAGGGTTTAGCAGAGGATGATTGCTGGGCCTTGTTCAAGCAACGGGCTTTTGGGCGAACTGAAGAAGAGAAGTATCCCCGGCTTTTGTCAATTGGAAAGCAAATAGTTAAAAAATGTGGAGGTGTGCCATTAGCAGTAAAAAGTTTGGGAAGTTTAATGCGCTTTAAAAGAGAGGAGCAGCAGTGGTTGTTTCTGCAAAATAGTGATCTCTGGAAACTAGATGCATGCCAAAATAAAGTTTTACCTGCCCTGATGTTGAGTTATATTCATCTCCCATCACATCTTAAACAGTGCTTTGCATTCTGCTCAATCTTTCCGAGAAATTATGAATTCAAGAAGCAGAAGTTAATTTATCTATGGATGGCAGAAGGATTAATTCTACAAGGAGGAAGCAAGCGACCAGAAGACATCGGTGAAGACTACTTTGCTGATTTGTTGTGGATGTCTTTCTTTCAAGAAGTAGAGTTATGTGAGGGTGTCAGTATAACTGGATACAAAATGAATGATGTCATTCATGATCTTGCACGATATGTTGCAGGAAAGGAATATGTGATACTTGAACAGGGTGCCCCACCAAATGGACCAGCACAAATTCGCCACTCCTCTGTGGTTTATACGTATGGAGAAATTACAATTCCAGAAGCTCTATATGAGGAAAAACATTTACGAACTCTCCTATTGATTGGAGAATCCGGCTCATTAAGATCCATTGGAAAAATGTTTTCGACTTTTGTTTACTTTGCGTTCGCTGGATCTGAGCAGCTGCACTGTTTACAATTTACCAGAATCGTTGGGTATTATGATATGCTTGAGGTATCTTGACGTCTCTTACACACCTATTCGTCTGTTACCTAAAAGCACAATCAATCTTTGTGCTCTGCAGACTTTAAACCTTTTTGGTTGTCATAATCTTAGGAGCTTGCCTTTCTTAGGAGGCATGACCGACCTAAGACATCTCAATATAACAGGATGCCAAAGTTTGGACGGGATGTGTACTGGTATTGTAAGGTTACACCAACTTCAGACATTGCCATTATTTGTTGTTAGCTGGGAGATCATGCATTCCTACAGTGCCATTGAGTTCAATTTGAATAGGAGTCTCGAAGCTCTGCAACATTTAAATCTTTATGGAAAGTTAAATATTATACAGTTGGGGAGAGTTAGAAATGCATCCATAGCACATTCTGCTGGATTGAAGACGAAGGAAAATCTTGAGTTGTTGGGATTATACTGGGGACTATACCAGGGATTTGAAGGTTTGGACGATTCATTCACGAAACTACATAAAGCCCAACATAAATTAGACATCTCAGGATCAAACATAGGTCCAAAACAGCATGAACCTGATGCTAGAGTGGCCGAAGAAATTCTTGAAGGCCTGCAGCCACACAATAATCTGAAAATTCTAGTTATACATGAGTATCCAGGAATCAAATTTCCTCGTTGGGCTCTACCTAATGTAGTTTCATTTCATTTGGCCTATTGTAGAAATTGTGAACATCTTCCTGCCCTTGGAAGTTTGCTGCTACTTAAGACTGTTTCTCTGCATCGAATGGATGCTGTGAGATGCATTGGTACAGAGTTCTATGGTGATGGGGCAGACATACGGTTTCCATCACTTGAAGAACTATCAATCAGTGATTTTGCGAACTTAGAGGAGTGGTCAAGTGCAAATGATGGAAATGCATTCCCTAGATTGAAGAAATTAACTGTCAAAAGTTGTCCCAAGTTAGCACATATACCCTTATGTCAGTCACTTCAACATTTGGAGCTGCGGGATTGTAATCCAACATCAATGTCCACAGCAAATTTAACTCTCCTTTCTGTGCTTGTTATAGAAAAAATTCCAGAGCTGTCCTGTCTCCCAGAAGGGTTTTTTGCATCAGCTCATCTGTCTTCTCTGGAGATCTTGTGTTGCCCCAAGCTTCATTTACTTCCTTCAGAGATGGGAAACCTTGCTTCTCTGAAATCATTAACCATTCGTTGTTGTGAACAGCTGTCCTCTCTTCCACAGACTTTGCAAAACCTCAAATCTCTGCACTCACTAGAGATTAGTGGTTGTCACAGTATTATGTCCATGCCAGATGGTGGAATTGGAAGTTTATGTTCCCTTCGGACTTTGTTCATTGAGAGCTGCAGTAATCTGATTTCTCTGTCATCAAGTTTGGAGCATCTCACATTCCTTGAACACTTGAGCATTATGAATTGTCAAAATCTTGGTTCTTTCCCAGAGGGTGTGCAACACCTCTCCTCTCTTCGGAGTTTGACTATCTTGAGCTGTCCTTGGTTTGATGCTCTGCCAAATGGGTTACAAAATGTCCCGACGCTGCACTGCTTGGAAATTATTAGCTGCCCTAATCTAACAGCTTTGCCAGAATGGTTTGGGAATCTTGCTTCACTTCGATCTTTGACCATATCTGATTGTCCTAATTTAAAAGTACTGCCACCAGGTCAAAAGCTTCTCACAAAACTCCAACACCTCTCTATTCAAGAATGTCCTGAGCTCGAGCAAAGATGTAGACCAGGAAGTGGTGAGGATTGGTTGAAAATAGCACATGTCCCACATAAGTACGTTGGATCACCTCAGGTCAGCCAGTCCAGTGAAGCAAGCACATCGGGCAGCTCTTCTGTTCAAACAGCTTCTCAATAAGCAACTTCTGTTTCATTGTCATCATGGTAACTCCTTTCTCCTGGTGTTTGTGTGCCTTTTTTTTCCTTTCCTTCATATTGTTTGTTTAGATGGATAGAGTGACCACAAAATTTTAATATTCCTTCAGTTGTAGAATTTCATATGTTTGCATACAAAGCTGCTTTGAGAATCCTCTGATTTTCTGTTGATATCATGTTAATAAAATCTCTGTAGAGGACACTTTTTCTGAAAGTTATTAGTGGACACTTTTGTTTTGATGGGAAGAGGTGAACAAAGTATAGTTTTCTGAGTTACGAAACGGGATGAGAACAAGTAGTAATATGGCTCTTTCAATATTAGTTAAGAACACATCAAAGCAGCCATATACAATTAGTTTAAAAGCAAGGTTATATGTCATTTTATTTTACTGTCCATATATGAACACATTGCCCAGGTTTGAAGTCTTAAGAACAAGAAATAATTTGTTTCTAAAATAAACTAAAGGGATAAAACCCAGATGAAGAACTGAAATTTAGATTAGAAAATTTTCGGTGGAAAGAAAAAAAAAAGGAACTTGGGTTCTCAAAGACACAAAATCTTCTCCTCGGCCTCTGTTCTTTAATAAATTGGCAGACTTGGATACAAAACCTTTTTGATTTGTTTACTTGTACAGTCACTGCAATATATCTTTGCAACTTTTCCAGAATGGCTTGAGGAACAAATCCTGCTTGTCCTAATTTAGATATATTGCCACCAGGTTTGAAGCTTCTCATTGAACTCCAGTACCTCCCTGTTCAAGAATGTCCCAGCTTGAGTGATGCAAGTGCAAAATTATTAAGAAGCAGGTAGTTGACAAGATACGCTCAAGCCATGTGTTTGGTGTTGGAAAAGCCAAGCAATCTTTTATGTTTCGTTTATTTTATTTGTAATTAAGCAGTTGTTCGTTGTGATTCTATATTTTTAAGAATAATTTGTAATAGTTAGATTTTCTAGGGTTTTTATGTTTATTATTTTAGAGAGTTGAGTGTAGTCGTCATTTTTATCATATTATCCAAAAAATTCAAGACCTTTCCCTAGTTTTTTGGTGGATTCCCTACATCCTTAATTCTATATTTGATTTCCTATATGTAGTATGTATAAGTATGTATACAATCTCATTCTTTTGAGAGATGGCTCAAATAATTATATATAACATAGCTTCAATTGATGGATCCCATCCTTGTAGGCTCCATCACGCATTGTATGTCTATTTTTCAGGCATTCATCAAAGATTATGGCTCAAATTGCCAAAATTTTTGCAAGAATGATAACTTTTATTTTTAGTTTTCACTTTTTTGTTACAAAGGCGAATTTACATGTTTCATACAAAATTGAACTTACTTAAAATTGTTTTCAGTTCTTAGTTTTCATTTTGTATGTTATCCATGTACATTTCTTCCATATCTTTCCCGCCACCCTCTCTTTTCACCATTCCTTCCCTCATTTCTCCCTTTTCTTCAACAAAAATCAAAACTGAAAACTAAAAGAGGCGCGCAGTTTTTGAAACAATGACGATGAGGGCATGGTGTTCTGCGAATTACCTGAAAGAGGCTGAGGATGAGGCAGGCCAACTAGGCAAGCAAAACGAGCAGGTGTACGGCCTTCAGTGGGTGCTGATAAGTGATGGTATGGGAAACCAAATGACAATGCTATTGCTGCAGTGCATTTTGGCTTCAGCTAGCTCCAATCAAAGTTGACGCTATTCTTGGTGGGTGTTCTTCACTGACGCTCTACATGTTCCTCTTTTGTCATTCAATAAAAAGAGAACTGTGTTATATTGGATTATTACATTGTCTAAGGAACTGGAGGGGCTCTGATTTTCCCAAAAAAAAAAAAAAAAAGGAAAGATAATAAAATGAAAGATACATTCAAGCTACCATCGACAGTAATTCATCTTCAAGGGTCTCATCAACCAAATTGAAGTTTTCCACTTGTTCAGATCCATCCATTTCCAAATCCAACCATTCTCATCATCTCAGTCTCAGGCTTGTTTTGTTTTTCTGTTGTTTGTTGCTGCTAGAAATGGAAGCAGCAAACATAGTTTTATCTCCTCTTTTGCAAGTGATCTTTGACAGATTGGCATCCCCAGCCCCACAAAAGCTTTCTGATATCTGGGGTGTCAAGGACAACCACCACAGCCTACAACGTGACTTAATGAGGGTTCAAGCTATTCTTCAAGATGCAGAGGAGAAACAATTAACGAACAAATCTGTCAGGCTGTGGTTGTCAAATCTCAAGAATGCTGCTTCTGATGCTGAGGACCTTCTGGACTCGTTTATCACTCAAGAAACTATAAAAGGCTATGATGCTGAGGAACTTCTGTCAGTCGTGAAGAGTGCTTATAGAGCTTTCACTAGTATCAGTTTTCAAATTACAAAAGGCACTCCACATGCTGAAAGAATTAGAAAGACACTCCACATACATGACGGGCTCTTCGAATTTAATTTTAGAGAGCCTAGTATAGTAGATCGACGATCTACCATAAGGGAGACTGGCTCTTGTGTCCTCGACTCAAAGATATATGGAAGAGATGATGACAAAGAGAAGTTAGTCAAACTGTTAATATCTTCGGAATCTTCCCAGGATGGATATGCAACTTTGTATTCCAATAATTGGTATTGGAGGAATTGGCAAGACCACTCTTACTCAGTTGGCATATAACGATGAGAGGGTAGTCCTACACTTCGACTCTAGAATATGGATTTTTGTTTCTTAAGATTTCAATGTCAAGAAGATTATGCAAGAAGCCATTGAGCGTGCAACAGAGGATGAATGCACGTTGTCGGAGATTGAACTACTTCAGTCTCAGGTTTTGAAATTGCTACAGAAGAAAAGACACCTGATTGTATTAGATGATGTTTGGACTGAAGACCAGGATGATTGGGACAATCTAAGACCTTTGTGTTTACCCGTTTTGATGTAGTTCTTGTGGTGGTAAGGTAAAGTTCCTCATTGACCCGAAAACCATTAATGGTCAACAAGTCAACTTTCTTTTGTGTATGAGCATGCCACTACTAGCGGTTAAAAACCCTAACAGACTTATGAAAAATAATAACTTGCGCCATAAACTACTGAATTTGATCAAGTGATTGTGAATTTGGGTGAAAAATATCTCCCAAGTAAGTTCTTTTTTTGGCTCGGACGGTTGAGGACTTTATAATTTCCCACAGTAACACTGGTAATTCTAACAAAAAATGAATCAAACTAGTTCAAAAAGAACTGTCTATTACACAATTTAAACAAAAGAAAACCGTCAAGTCCGGAAGAACATTAGAACATTGAGCCTCGATTTCTGCTTAGATTGTTGTCTGTGACTCAGGTCTGGACTGGATATATCTGTGTTGGAATTGCATGTCAACACCTTTAACTAATGAGGATCAGTTAGAAATCGATACCAATGTTGAGATTGGTAGAGCTTTGATTAGATTTAGCCTCGGAGAGGCTTGTCGAGTGGGCGTAATCGCGATCTCTCTGGCCGGATTGGTGAATGATGGCCTGGAATTGCACTTCAGCACTGCTCGCTTAATCGTGGATCACCTAAGAGCTATTCTAGTGATTCTGAGACATCAAGGCATCTCTCAGTAAATTTGTTGAGGTTTTCATATTATAAAAAACCTTGAACTTCACTTGATTCACCTGCTCAACCAAATTTGTAACAGAGAAAATCTCATTTCCTTTGTGAATCGCTTCTTTGAACTAAATCAAGTCGTAAGTCCAGTTCTACTGCTTTGTTAGAAGCTGAATGGCTTTTTCAAACCGAATGGCTTGATTGCTTCAGGGTATGAAAACTTTTGGGATTGTGTGATCTTTGTTTGATTTTTGTCAGTGTGACTGAGAGTTTTTGTTTTGATTGGATTTTTTGCTGTCCTTGATCCAGTTCACATCTTCCTATATTTATAGGAAATCTGCATGAGTGATTATTCCTTAATATCTGGAAAACACTTGTTGAGGGATTTCTCTACTTCAGCACAAAAAAAAGGTATTAGTTAATCTAACAAGAAAAGCCCCCATCAAGAGTCAGTTTTCATGATGATCAGTTTTAGACTTTTTGACTACCAACTCTCTTATTTCTTGTTTGTCTCTTGTAAACCAAGTCGAGACCTTCACGAGTATGGGAAGGAAACTTGGCCCTCTTGTCTGGCATTTAATGGTTATGTGGAGTGGTTTCCGATTTCACCTTTCTACCAACTCTCCTGCATGTCCTCTACCCCTTTATCTTGTTGACGTCTTGTCTTTGGGATCATGTGGGTATTATGGACAGAAAATCCTCCCATTTATCTGCTGATCTAATCTTTGAATTAGTAATCAACGGTGATGATCAAACCTTGATTCTTTAGAATAAATCTAGAAGTTGGGAGCTAATTAAACCAATTAAATCTGGCTTTTTCAGATTAAATCACCATTAATGGTAATTAACCTTTAACCTGCTAAAATTTATTTTACAATTGGTTCGAAATGATCCGGGCTTCTAAAACATCTTGGGCTAACTTCCAATTTTAGTAAAACGAAGCCCAAACCCATGTCATTGATATGGCCTAGTACCCAGATGGGCTGGCGCGTGGAAATTAGGCCCAAGCAATGCCCCCTAAGTCTGAATCGTTTTGAAACGGTTTCAGACTTAATGATTGGCCCCCTAATGATGTGCGCCATTTTGTTATGTTGCTCTAGCCCACGTCTACCTATTAATTCGGACTTCGTGGGGAAGTTGGCATTTAACGGCTAGTTAATCATGCGCAACCTCTCTTCTTCCTTTCTCTCACCCCTTAGATATACCTCAAACGACACACATACCCCAAATACCACTGTACTTATGATGCATATGTAATGCAGCGCAAACATCATTTATATGTGCGGAATAATAATACAAATATTAACAATAATATTCCAAGCTTCATCACATGAATAATAATATTCATCCAACGTCAAAAATAATATCCATGGAGAAATATTAATAATAATATTTACATAACATCAAAAAATATTCAAAAGAAACAATAATATTCATATTTATAATATTATATATAAGCATCAAGATTAAAAGTAACATAGCCCTATTATTGGGAAATCAGGAAACCCTACCTCATGTCCAGCTAGCTTAACCTTGTGCAGTTCGGCCTCGAAAGTACGCAAAGTAGAACACCTAATTAAGATAATTTACTGATTAAAAATTCACTGGAAAAAAAGAAACACGTTTGAGTGTCCTACTGGCACACGTAGACTTAAAGCCCCCATAATACACTTGACAAGTTGTTCGACCTGATCATTACTCCCTTAACCTCACGTCCAAGCAAGCATAGAACCAAGCGTCAAGGAAAAACCAATCTATTCCTCTCCTATAATATTTCTACTCTTTGGGATGTTTAAAATTAGGTGGTTCGGCTCTAGACTCATAAAGAAAATTTAAAACAAAAACTTTAGTTTTGCTCTAAACATTTAGGTTGGAATACGTTAACTTTGAAAATTCACTAAATATTGAGTTTATATCAAAATAATGTAAAAAGATCACAACTAGACATAGAAAAATTAAAAATGTCAAAATTTGATGGAAATTAGGGTTAAGGAAGCATGTCAAAATAGAAATCAAAACAGACTAGGCTGCAGAATGTTCTTTTTTCCAGGTTTGTACACTTTATTTTGAAAACTCACCAAAATTTCAATTTACAACAAAACTTGATAAAACTTTCCAGATTTGAAGAAAATACATAAAAGTAAAACATGCTAAAATTTCATGAAAATCCAAGCTCAGGAAGTTTTCAAACACGTATTCAAAACAGGGCATGCGATAGAATCAGAACAATTCCAATCTCTAATTTGAAATTTCACAAAAAAACTCAATTTAAATTTAAATGGCACAAAACCAACTTTGAAATAACCCTTGAGATATCAATTTTGGTGTAAAAAAATCCCATAATGAAATTGGTACAAAATCACATCGAAATAATCTAGAACTTCACAGAAACATACCTTGAAAGAGATATATGTCATTGAGGCATTCTAACCAACACTTGATTTACAACTAGTAATCAAATAGACAATAAGAACATGAGCTTCATACATTCAAAGAATCATTTATGTGAGATGATAGTGGCTAATTTGATCAATTGAATGACAAGTAACAAGCCATTTGAGAGAAAGTACACATCTATAACAAAAAAATTCAATATAATCAATGAACAAGTTTTGTTCATACCAATTTTCAGAGAGTTATAATGGTTGCGTTTTGCTGACCTTTGAATATGTTATAAAGAGGAGAATTTGGAGTAGCTATCATGAAGAAATCATAGTGTTTTGAGCTTTCAAAATGAGTGTTCTGGACTGAAAACGAGGGAAGGAACTAGGGTCGAAGACTATAAACAAGTTCCACTCTAAATGTTCCCAAGGTGGCTATAGAAGTCTGATCAACCTAAAATTTTGATATATTATAATAGACATCATTTGAAACAATTTTGATGAAGGAACCAAAGTCATTTGAGTACATGAAGTCTCAGAAATATATTGAAACCAAGCATACTACTGTGAAATCAAGAAATGGTAAACTTACTGTGATCATACCAACTTTTCGAAGTCTGTACTAATCGGATTAAGGTGAAAATGGAGCATGTTATAGGAATCATGTAAATGAACATCTTATATGAAGGAAGTTTTCTCATTTGAGCTTTCAATATTTGAGTTCTCGGCTGCTGCAAGGAAGTGATGAATTTTGGATTAGAGGAACAAAAGAAGAATGAGGCTGAAAATATTGTGAATGAGGAAGAGAGTGATGATACAACGAATGATGAGGAAGAGAATAAATTCATGATTGAAGAGTCTTAGGCTAGGTGAGTCATCAATTTAGAAGAGAGTGATGATACAATATTGTGTCACGCCTCGGACTTGGGGGTCGGTGGAAACCCCGCGCCCAATGCATGAGAAAATAAAAACTAAAATAAAATAAAAATATGCCGAAACATGGGTTTAAAATAAACTTCTCTTATAAAAATAGATCCAAAATCTTACAACTTTACAATAAATAAAGCTCTATCACTCTCATCTAATTCAGCCTCAACTGGTTTATTCCCTTTCTTGCCCACTAATTCATCCGGAAAATTAAACAGGGTGAGGGGTGAGCAACCACAGCTCAGTAGGGACATGCGACCTTACTGCAATAAATTGATATAACTAAATTAAGTGACATGCAATCACACAACCAAAATATCACATTATTAATAATAATGCATGAATGAATGCTCTTCATTTATTCCCGTTAATTCATATAACTGGACAAGCTGACATGCACGTCCCATACCATACTTATACCACTTGGTCCCGAATGCCCATTTATATTAACTAACATCCATCTCAATCATCCCGTAATTCCCCTTTTGTTAGTCATCTTGTCTAACTCCCTTTCGCCAATCTCGAATCACCCAATAAAAACCATGTGCAATGTGGGATCCCTGAGACCTGGTATCTACCAAGAGTTAGACTCAACTACACAAAAACTATTTCTATTACCCTCTTTTCCATCATTATTTTCTCAATCCAACAACTTCAACCAATTACCATGACATGGTATAATTATGCCAACATTATTCAAATAGTTCACAATACGTAAATATCTTATATCAAGAACATTATACAATATCACACATAATATAGAGCTCACGAAATTTAATTAGATCAATCCTCATAAAGGCCCCCAAGAAACCCCTACCTTGACACCAAAGCTTTTGCTAGAAATGTAAGGTGTTTCCCAATTTTCCACCGCATTCACAAACTCAGTTTCTCACTCTTTTTCGTACTCCTCTCTACCACTATTTCTCTCTAGTTGTTTTTTTCATTTGTTGTGCAACTCACATCCTATATCGGCAGTAAAACACTTTCTATTGGATGATGTACTGGCGGTTGATTTATACTTCCTAACCAAGTAATATATATAGCAGATAAGGAAGAATGTCTTTGTGACTCTTCCAACTCCTCCAATCATATCCTTTTCTCTTTGGTGAGTTGGCTAACCTTGCTACTTAACATGGTTTTCACTTTGACACGTACAAGGACTATTAATAAGGTCTATGAATTGACAAAACTAACTAACAAGGTCTATTAATACATATCCACACACACACACACACACATATATATATATATATAATAGAATAAGATATTTATGTAATACACACATATATATTAAGATATATGTATACATATAATAGAATAATATATGTAATAAGATATAAATATATAAGTATTATTATAATAATATTCATAATAATTAATATAAAAGTATAACAACAATATTTACATATACATACCAAGATAATTACACATACTAATATATATATTTATATATATATATTTTAAATACAGGTCTTCACACAATGAATGGGGAGGAAGAGAATAAATTCATGATTGAAGAATCTTAGGCTAGATGAGTCATCAATTTAGAATAGGTGACTCATCTTTTCATAAATGGTGGATTTGATAGCTTGAGGCAAGGGGGGGAAGAATGGGAGGAGGGTGGTTTGATGCCCTCCACGTTTCAGATTTTTTTTATTTTTTTCCTACAAGGGTATTTTGGTAATCTTTCACACATAGGGGTATTTTGGTCACTTTGTCCAACTTGAAATTAAACACACTTAATTTCATAATCTTCATCCACAATCACTCGATAAAATACCCATAATCATTTTCTACCATAATATTATTTTTCACTGAAATATGAAAATCCACTTTGAATTTTTGGGGGTATTACACTTGACAACATGAATAGAATGAGAAATCTAGAATACCAATATATGTGGTGTATGATGAAAATTTTATTTCTTAGAAACAGATGATGTGGATCATTTGAGTTTGGTACTCTGAATTTGGCGCGACTGACTAGAGAGTGTCTCCCCTCCCTCGTAATTCAAGTCATTGTTGTTTAGCTTTATATAAAGCAGAATTCAATGTTTTTTGACAAAAAGAAAACAAGCAAGAACTCAACGTTCTTTTCTTACTGAAGAAATATTGCTTAAAGGGAGAGATTCTTATATATCTCCTGTACTAAATCTCTACTTTTGAAACAGATCAAAAACACAACTATAAACTCAACAAAAATTCAACTGTTGAGTTTTGTTTCAATAAGTTTGAATGAATGAGAAAAAAGATAGGAAAAGAAAAGGAGATGATTGAGGTCAAGAAAAGGTGAAAAACACACAAGCATTAAGTAAATACACCAGATGCATTAGAACACTTTAATTCCAGACCCTAGACTTTATTTTCTATTTGTTTGGCCCTAGCCTATTACATACCTGTGTCACTCCTTTTTTCAAGAACCTCACTCTTAGCTTAGGATTTCTAGTGGCCCAGTATTTGGACCTTTGTGCTTGTCAATGTATGGTTGGGTGGAAAGTTTTCAAAGAGGGGCCGTGCTAATACTAATTTGGATTAGAAAACTAGAGATGTAAGATCTTGATATTCAAACTACCATAGATGGTGGATCATCTTCAAAGGTTATCATCTTATGAGGAGATAGAAAATAACCACATAACCCTTAGTTGAGAAAATTCAGAAGGAAATAAAATATATCAAAGCGACGTTGGTGTTGATAATGTGTTGTGAAATAGACAAAATAAAGAGAGTAAGCTCTGTATTTCTTTATCTTCATTTCTAGGTTAATGCTTCAGATTTGAATGGGATACCACAACCTTACAACATGCATCCCTTAAGATAGGGAGGTTACAAAACATAGCATTTAATGGTATGTTGACAAAAATAATACGTCGTAATCAATGATGAAGGTGGAAAAATGTCTTCCTTTTGTTGGTAAGGGTAGTAAGGAAATTTCTGTGGAAAAAGAGGATAGAAATGATGTAATTGGATGCAAGTTTTTCAAAGAGGGATCACGAGAATAGTGATTAGGATAGATGATAGACCTTGACTTTGAGTGTGAATCACGTATGTTCTTGCTTTTGAACATCAATCAAATTGAAAATCTCCACTTGTTCAGATCATTCCATTTCCAGATCCAACTATTCTCACCATTTTTGCCACCATCTCAGCCTTGCCGCAGCTAGAAATGGAAGCAGCAAGCATAGTTTTATCCCCTGCTTTGCAAGTGATCTTTGACAGATTGGCCTCCCCAGCCTTAGAAGCACTTGCTGATATCTGGGGTGTTGAGGACAACCGCGACAGCCTACAAGATTCATTAAAAAGGGTTCAAGCTATTCTTCAAGCTGCAGAGGATCAACAATTAACCAACAAATATGTTAGGCTTTGGTTGTCAAACCTCAAGAATGCTGCTTCTGATGCTGAGGACCTTCTGGACAAATATGTGAGTTTGTTCCAATCATCCAAAACCATCAGGTTTGCTAAGTTTTTAACTAAACCTTTCTATCCAAAAGCTGAAAAAATTAAAAAGACAATCCACAGATTAGAAAAGACGATAAATGAGGGACTCTCGACATTTAATTTTAGAGAGCCTAGCATAGGAGATCGACGATCTATCCAAAGGGAGACTGACTCTTGCGTCGACGACTCAAAGATATATGGAAGAGATGATGAGAAAGAGAAGTTAGTCAAATTGTTACTGTCTTTGGAAACTTCCCAGGATGGATATGCAACTTGTATTCCAATAATTGGTATTGGAGGAATTGGCAAGACCACTCTTACAAAGTTGGCATATAACGATGAGAGGGTAGTCCAACACTTCGACTCTAGAATATGGATTTTTGTTTCTGAGGATTTCAATGTCAAGAAGATTATGAAGGCAGCCATTGAGTGTGCAACAGAGGATGAATGCAAGTTGTCGGAGATTGAACTACTTCAGTCTCGGCTTTCGAAATTTCTACAGAAGAAAAGATGCCTGATTGTGTTAGATGATGTTTGGACGGAAGACCAGGATGATTGGGACAAACTAAGAGCTTTGTTTAGAGGGGGTCTTGATGGATGCAAAATCATTGTCACCACCCGCAGTCAAAAAATTCCATTCATGATGGACTTCCCAAATTCACCATTTTATTTAAATGGTTTGGAGGATGATGATTGCTGGTCTTTGTTCAAGGACCGGGCATTTCGATGCGGCGAAGAAGAGAAGTATCCAAATCTTACACGGATTGGAAAGGAGATTATCAAAAAAGTTGGAGGAGTGCCGTTAGCTGCAAAAAGTTTGGGAAGCTCAATGCGCTTGAAAAGAGAAGAAAAACAATGGTTATTTATGCGAGATTGTGAACTCTGGGAATCATGTGAAAGCCAACATAAAGTTTTCCCTGCCCTGATGTTGAGTCTACCAGCACATCTTAGACAATGCTTTGCATTCTTCTCATTATTTCCCAAAAATTATGAGTTCAAGAAGCAGAAGTTGATTCATCTATGGATGGCAGAAGGCTTCATTCCAAACGAAGGAAGCAAGCGGCCTGAAGACATTGGTGAGGAATACTTTTCCGAATTTTTGTGGATATCTTTCTTGCAAGAAGTATGGCTACATGACAGTGGAGAAATAATTGAATACAAGATGAATGATATCATTCATGATCTTGCACGATATGTTGCAGGAAAAGAATATGTGGTACTTGAACAGGGTCGGCCACAAAATTGGCCACCAACAGAGATTCGCCACGCATCTGTTGTTTATCAATATGGTGCAAGAATAAAAATTCCAGAAACTCTATATGAAGCAAAACATTTGCGAACTCTCTTATTGATCGGAGATTCTGGCTCGTTACAGGACGGAGATAAAATTTATTCAAGTTTTGAATACCTGCGAGTGCTAGATCTCAACAACTGTGATCTTGTTGATCTGCCAAATTCCTTGGGTGACTTGATATGTTTGAGGTATCTTGACTTGTCTTACACGCGCATCTCCAAGTTACCTGAAAACATACAATATCTCTTTTCTTTGCAAACCTTAAACCTAATTTGTTGTCATAATCTTGAATCTTTGCCAATTTTGAAAAGCTTGACCGGCTTAAGACATCTTAACTTAAGTGGATGTGTAAGTTTGACATATATGCCTTCTTGTATTAGAAGCTTACATCAACTTCAGACATTGCCACTTTTTGTCTCGGGGAAATTGCCGAAGAGGAGTGAACCGTATGTGTGGTTGAGAACACGGAATTCCGGGATTCTCGGTATGCTGCGTGGTTTAAATCTTCATGGGGAGTTGAATATTACTCGCTTGGAGAATATTGGATATGCTACACCAGCAGACGAAGGACAATTGTTCATGAAGAAAAATCTTGAGTCATTGGGATTATACTGGGGTTTTATTCCGGGATTTAAAGATTCATTCGCCAAACCACCTAATGCCCCAGCTGAAGTAGGTGTCGCAGGACCACATATAGCGCTGCAAGCTAAACAACTTATTAGATGCCTGCAACCACATGAAAATCTGAAAAATCTAGTTATAAATGGGTACCCAGGAACCAAATTTCCTGATTGGGCTCTCCCAAATCTTGTCGCTGCTGATTTCACCAACTGTAGAAGTTGTGAACATCTTCCAGCCGTTGGGAATCTTCCGCTACTTAAGACGCTTTCTCTGCAAGGAATGCATGGCGTGAAGAGCATTGGTACAGAGTTCTATGGTGACGGTACAAACATATGGTTTCCATCACTCGAAGAACTATCAGTAAGTGATTTTGCAAACTTGAAAGAGTGGTCAAGTGCAAATGATGGAAATGCATTCCGTAGATTGAAGAAATTAACTGTAAAGAGTTGCCCCAAGTTAGCACATATACCATTACCTCAGTCCCTTCAACATTTGGAGCTACGGGAATGTAATCCTACAATGGTACCCATAGCATATTTAAGTTTGCTATCTGTTCTTATTCTTGACAAAATTCCAGACCTAGTGTCTCTCCCGGAAGGGCTCTTTGGATCAGCTAGTCTGTCTTCCTTGAAGATTGTGTCCTGCCCCAAGCTTCATTCAATGCCTTTGGAGATCCAAAACCTTAGTTCTCTAAAATCATTGACCATTCGTTGGTGTGAAAAGTTGTCCTCTCTACCACGAAGTTTACAGAACTTGAAAGCTCTGGAGTCACTGGAGATTAGTGGCTGTGGCAGTCTAACATCCCTGCCAGATGGTGGAATTGCAGGTTTGGCTTCACTTCGAACTTTGTCCATTGAAAACTGCAGTGAGCTGACTTCTCTATTGTTGAGTTTGGAACATCTCACATTGCTTGAGGACTTGACCATCATGGACTGTCCAAAACTTGGTTCTTTTCCAGCAGGTGTGCAACACCTCTCCTCCCTTCGAAGTTTGATGGTTCAGAACTGTCCTTGGTTTGATTCTCTGCCAGAAGGGTTGCAAAATGTCAAGACCCTGCACTGCTTGGAAATTAGTAGCTGCGACAATCTAACAGCTTTGCCAGAATGGTTTGAGGATCTTGCTTCTCTTAGATCTGTGACCATATATCATTGTCCAAATTTGACACTACTGCCACTGGGTTTCAAGCTTCTCACTAAACTCCAGCACCTCTCTATTCAAGAATGTCCTAAGCTTGAGGAAAGATGCAGACAAGGTAGTGGTGAGGATTGGTCGAAAATAGCCCATGTCCCGTATAAGTACATTGGATCACCTCAGGTAAGGCTGTCTAGCGAAGCGAGCACATCGGGAAGCTCTTCTGTCCAAGGATCTTCTCAGTAAGAAACTTCTATTTCATTATCATCAACAAGCTATTATCATTATGGTAAGTCATATTAATTAAATTCCTGTGTTCTCGTCAGAGAATAAAGAAGCAACACTCCGTATAGATGTTGTTGATTGATACTTTTGTTTCGAAATGAGAACATTGTAGATATATGACTCTTTCAATATTTAAAAAGCATAAAATAGCAACCTTGTATGTTTAGTTCAAAAGTGTTACTTGTCTCCATAAGTTGATGAAATGAATTTTCTTTTGTGGTTTTGCTGCTATAGGGCCGCAGGGGTTGGATGTTTTGGGGAGGGAGATAGTGGCCATATGGGAATGTTTATTGATGATAGGCTTTTTGGGTTTTAATTGTTTTATACTTCCAACTGCCTCTCAAGATCTGTTTCAATGCTTAATGGCAGAATGGATTGGTGGAGCAACATTGGCAATGTGGTGGAAGATATTAGACGGTTGGTGGTCGACATGTATGTGACGGATGTTTTGTATCAACCTCGAAAGGGCAACGGTGTGGCGCATGCTCTTACGCAATTTGGCTTGAAGGAAGGCTCCAGTTTCGTTTGGACAGCACCACCTTGGTTGGACTGTCTTCTAGGGAAAGATGTGAGGGTAGGGTGTTTTTTCTGTATTTTTTGTGGAGGTGTTGTGGTACTCTTTTTCCTTGTCCAGATTTTCCTCTTTATGGGGATTTTTTATGGTAAAGGTTTTAACGAGGCCATTGTTTTTGCCCTCCTATACGTTTTCCTAGTTGAATGAAATTCTCCTTTTTGATTAAAAAAAAAAAAGGGTTTACTTGTCTCTCTTAATTTTGAATCTGTTTATTTTTTTATTTAAATAAAGTTTTAGTCATATTGCATTGTTGTATTGTAGATTTTTGCTTGATAGTTGCCATTTGATTGCTCATACAACAGCTCTCTTTGCTCGACAGCCATCATCCAATATTGTAACTTTTTTCCAGTTTTGTTGGTATGATTTCCAATTGACGTAAAGCTTCAGACAAACACTCATCTTTATTTGCTGTTGGTTATCTTTGCTCTTTTTTAAAATGAAAAAAAAAACTCTGGCGTGTTTTGGTTTCCACTTTTTATACTAGGGAAATATTGAAGTCCTTATTTTGCTTGGTTATTAGTTAGTTCATGGTGCACAATTAAATAGTTACAACAAGGCTTGAGTCAGTGCCAGAAATGGGATATGATGCACTTTCCAGTGTGCCACGTGTAGAGTTTTGCCTGAGAGGAAGTCCTTGTTTTCTGGTAAAACTTCTCATAATAGTTAGCCATAGAGTTGAATGAAATAATTTACTTGCTTGATGGTCAGTCTTTTGGCTTGTCAAGATGTCACCACTGTGCATGTTTGAATGTTTTGCTGATGGATAATTGTTGCATTAAAAGGTGGTATTTCTTGACCTTGAGTGGATTGCAGGTGACATTGGAGAATTGCAGCCTAATGGAGCAATGAAAATTATGGATAGGAAAAAGAATATATTTAAACTGTCTCAAGGTGAATATGTTGCTGTGGAAAACATTGAAAGCAAATACCTGCAATGCCCTCTTATCACATCGGTATGTTGCTTGTTACTACATCCAATAGAAGTAGAACTATTTCCATACATTAGGACTCGCCTCTGTTTTCCTCCATTGACGAGTTTGTATTTTTGGTCTTTTTACAACATTTTAATTTGTGAAAATTTCCTTTTGGTTGTTTTCTGTTTTCTAAAGTTGTGGATATCTGAACTTTCCTCTGGTTTGCAGATTTGGGTTTATGGGAACAGCTTTGAGTCGTTTCTTGTTGCTGTGGTGGTCGCTGACAGAAAGGCATTGGAGGATTGGGCAGCAGAGCATCATTTGACCGATGATTTTAAATCATTATGTCAAAACCTGAAGGCAAGAAAGTACATTTTGGATGAGCTCAATAGTGTTGGTCAGAAGCAGCAAGTATGTAGATAATTGTCTCAACTCCCTGTTTCTAATTCGATGCTTTGTTAATGTCTACTCAATCTGACTTGGGTAACCTTCCTGCAGCTTCGAGGTTTTGAGCTGTTCAAAGCAGTTCACTTGGACGCACACCAACAATATTGCAGCTATATAAATAAAAAATTTCAAAACAAACATACGAAAACGAATTAAATACAATTTCTATAGCCTAATCAAGCAAACCATATAAGCAATAACATCACAATGACAGAAAAACAATTTTCAAAGAGACAATATCCAAAAACCAATTAGCCACAGTTGATATGCATGACTTCTTTAAAAGATGAATATAAAACTGACATGTTGTCTAGCAGCAATGGGAAGAGCTACGAAACAATCTGAAAAACAGTTATATAGCACCTATTAAAAACGCAAAATCCGAAAATTCAGTTTCTTCTCATAAGGCATATAATCCTTTTTTTGCGTTTGAAAATTGTTGAAGTCTATTTTTGTACGGTTGCCATCTTTCTTTAGGACTTGAAGAAAAAATAAGAAGCACACACTTATCCCAACCAATTGTCAATTGACACCATTGGCTAATTCCTATGCTCTATTCACAAAACTTAAAACAATCAATTGGAAATTTCAGCCTAGAAACTCACCTCCTGCTTAACATAACCGAAAACACCAACCAAATTGCTCTATCCAAAGCAACAAAAGACCACCTGCAAAATATCAAAAGAAAACATGGTTTAAAAAAAAAAAAAAGAGAAAAAAGGAAGAAAAAACAGAAAAGATGGAGAAGAAATTAGCTTGCATATTTTTATACATGCACAATCTTTTCATAAAACCAAAACTTTAGCCTGAGCA
Source organism: Prunus mume (assembly GCF_029339155.1). Lineage (NCBI taxonomy): Eukaryota > Viridiplantae > Streptophyta > Magnoliopsida > Rosales > Rosaceae > Prunus > Prunus mume. Next base: position 23,052,555 of record NC_142703.1, on the reverse strand, counting down.
AAATCTGCAAGGCAAGAAATCACTCAAGACTACCCAAATTAATGTGTTTTGGGCAAAGAAAAACATTGTAAAAGCACGGGAAAATGGACTGTTTAAATGATCCTAGATGCATATCAAACAAAGAATATAAGATCAAAAGTTACTGGTCTAAACAATCATAAGTTACCTATTCAAAAGTCACCCTAAACAATCAAGATTTTTTATATATTTTTCAATTCCATTTTTCTGTTTTTCCCTTTTTCCCCTTTAAACAAGATATCAAAATTTCATACTCTAATTCAACAATTGAGTCATCTCAAAGTCTTTTCTAACAATCTAAAGATCAAGCTCCAATTTGTACTAAACATATATGTCTAAAAATCAACCCAAAACATCAATCAAATGTAACCAAAGGCAGCTACATCTCATTTTTCATGTTAAAAAAGCTCCCTCAAAAAGACAAAAAATTTCAAAAAGCTTCAGCACACAAAAAGGCATTAATATATAATCAAAAGCAATATCATGTTGTTATCACTCTTATCAACAACCCCTCCAAATACATCATATCTTCCATAAACTAAAAGGAAAAAGTCAAAAATATTAATATATATCTAAGCACAGATCATACATGAAAACAACTTGTCATTGGTTCAAATCACATAAGAATTAATTGGCTTCATTTACAGCTGTACAATCATAGCAATTAGTTCAAATTTATCCCAACCAATTGTCAATTGATGCCATTAGCTAATTACTATGCTCTATTCACAGAACCGAAAACAATAAATTGGAATTTTAACATAGAAACGCACCTCTTGTTTAACAAAACCAAAAACAATCACCAAACAGCTCTATCTAAAGCAGCAAAACAACACCTACAAAACATCAAAAGAAAACATGATTAAGAAAGAAGAGAAAAAGCAAGAAAAAATCGAAAAAATTGCAGTTTCTGATTTTCTAGTCCCAAAACTGTCCAAATATGTTTTTCTTTAGAGTGTTTTTATATGAGATGTCTGAACTTCATTAGACCACTTCTAAAACAAAAGAAAATTCCTGGAAAACAAAAACAAACAGAGATAGAAGAAAACAGAATATCAGCCATCATCAAAATCCAAAGCAAAAATCAGAGTCAAACTTCGACCAACATATCAATAGTTGGGAAGGGAAAAAATATTCATGAATTAAACTATTATTTCTTAATTACATCTATAGCCTAATGAAGCAAAATGGACACACACCAACAATAGCACAACTATAGAAATAAGAATTTTCAAACAACGCAATATCCAAAAACTAATTAAACAGAGCTTCTATAGCCTAACCAAGCAAAACAGACGTAATCAATAACATTAAATGACTGTGTGACTCCATGATGCCACAAACAAAAATTAGTGCAACCCCAACTCCTCTTACACCTTCAAACCTCAGACAAAGAAGCTCTCTGCATGGTCAAATTTTATCTCCATTGAAATGTGTTTTGTTTTTTGCCAATTTGTCCAGATAATAGAGGTAGTGTTCAAACTTAGAAAGAAAGAAGAATTAAAATTCAGAATTAGAATTCAGATATAGGAGGTAGTGTTCAAACTTTGAACATCTCTAGCATGAAATCACCAAATCAGTAAATATTACACAAAATTAGTATAAAAAAACATGAACAGAAAAACAAAAAATAAAATAAGAAAGCAAATATTAACAACAATAGATCATTACACAATTTGTGTAATTAGTGCCACATGTGCTACATCTTTAACAGTGTTTTGATATGTAGCCAACCTTTTTTTTAAAAAAAAAAATCTCATCCTCATTGTTAAAAATTGATGATCTTTTCCCACTTTAAAGTTATTTCCACTATGAATTGAAGACAAAAAAAGTTATTTGTTAAAAAGTTTACGGGATGCATACTTGAAGACAAACGATGCAAGGGACAACCTGTTAGAATTCTCAGTTTGTATATGTATTTTCAGATTAGGAAGAGATGTATTTTCTGGAGATTTCAGCTAGAGAGAATGAAGAGAAATGAGGAAGGCCTTGTTCTATTGAATTCTTACAATCTGCAGCTTACATAGTGTGTCCGGACAGAGAGAGAAATGTGATTCTCTTCTAATGTAATTACAACTGTCACACCCTATTAGGTGCTTACACGTGTCATACCAAATCTAAGCTAGAGAATCCACCTAGACTATGATCTAATGGTTCTCATTACATCATTTAAAATAGACAGAACAGAAAATAGAAAATGACTTGCTCGCCTAAGAAATCAGGCACAAGATTATAAATAAGCCAAAGCAGGATTATAAATCACCTGTAACAGATTATATTTCAACACTCCTTCTAACTTTAGTGATTTCACTCCAAGCAAGCTTCTCAACCTCACAAACTGATCCTTAGCAGAGCCTTAGTCAAAATATCGCTATCTCGATCTTCATCTTGCAAGACACCGATTCGATTTCTTTTGCTTGAATGGCTTCCCTTATAAAATGAAATTTCCTGATGTGTCTTGTCTTTTGGTGATGAACTGGATTCCTTGCCATTGCAATTGCAGAGGTGTTGTCACATAGAATTGAGTCCCTTCTACCTGTTCTTCACCAAAATCTTCAAGCACAAATTTGAGCCACTTAGCTTGTGAAGTTGCTTCAGAAGGCTCACATACTCGGCTGTAGATAAAGCAACTGTGTTTTGCTTGATGGAAGCCTAAGAGAACATGCCTGAGCCTAGTGTGAAGGCATATCCTGAGGTGCTCCTCATATCATCCTCACTCCCAGCCATCACCGCCACAATACCCAATTAGAGTAGCTGCTTTCCCTTTGCAAACTCAATTCCAAATCTAATGTGCCTTGTATGTATCTCAAGCACCCTTTTAGAGTTCCATGTGTTTCTTTGAGGGATTGTGCATAAACCTAGCAAGCAAGCTAGATGCAAACATGACATCTGGTCTTGTGGTAGTCGATAAAGCAGACTCTACAATCTGCATCTGAATTCATTTTCATCTCGCTGCTTCACTTCCATCTTCTCTACACAATTTCTCATTCACCACTAATGGAATTGCCACGACTTGCAGTCTCTCATTCCAAACTTCTCAAGAATTTTCATGGCATATTTCTTTTGATGAATGAAAATATGCTTATCATTTGTTCCACTCCCATGCCAAGAAAATGGTGCAACATACCCAAGTCATCATCTCATAGTGTTGCATCATATCTTGTTTAAACTCTTCACATTTTAGGACACTTAAAGATATATAATGTCATCTACATAGAGTGAGACAATGATAATACCTGAGTGTCACTTGTTTTGATATAGAGAGTAGCTTCACTTAAGCTCTTCTTAAAACCTGCATGTTGAAATAGGCATCTATTTCATCATACAGCCCTTAGGGCTTGTTTGATCCATATAGAGCCTTGTTCAACCTGTACACCTTGGTTTCCTTGCTCTCTGAACATATCCTTGAGGTTGTTCAACATAAACTTCCTCCTTTAGAATGCCATTGAGAAAGCGCAGACTTCACATCCAAGTTGAAATAGGTTCCATTCCTTTTGTGGCAAGGGCTATCAAGGTTCGATGGTGTCAAGTCTTGCCACAGGGCAAATGTCTCATTATAGTCGATTCCTGCGTGAATAGCCTTTAGCCACAAGCCTAGCTTTATTCTTCGCACAATACCATCTAGGTTCGGGATTTGACCTTGTAGACCCATTTAACACCACCATCGGTTTGTCAAATGGCCTCACAACTAATTTCCATGTATTGTTCTTCTTAATCATCTCAATTGACCTCCATTGCACTTCTCCATGATTCATCCAAATCGCTTCTTCAAAGTCAGTTGGGTTCTACAATGCACATGTTGCATTGTGTCATGATGTCATTAATACTCCTCCACTTGTGAGGTGTGTGATCAACCCTTGAGTCTCATCAAGCATTTCTTCCCCTTGAGGTGCAATTTCTTCTTCCATCTGCATTTGAGTATCCAAAACCGAGATTGTTCATCTAATACCTTCGGTTCATGCACCTTGATTTCCATCTGCATAGGCATTCTCACATCTGCATTGCTAGGATTCTCCCATGTCCATGAGGCTTCTTCATCAAAATAGATATCCCTAGACAAGATAATCTTTCTAGCCTTAGGATCATACAGTCTATAGCCTTTTCACACAATCCATAGCCCACAAAAATGCATTTGTGACTGCTTTCTTCCAACTTGTGTCTCAAAACAGAAGGAATAAGCACATGACATAGGCATCCAAACACTTTCAAGTGTGCAATGGCTTTCTTCCTGTGAAGGCCTCAAATGGTGTCATTTTCTTAAGAGACTTAGAGGACACCTGTTGAGAAGATAATCATTGTATGAACACTCGCCCAAAACTCATATGGAAGTCTCTTTTCATGTAGCATAGACTTTGCCATCTCAATTACAGTCCTGTTCTTCCTCTCAACAACTCCATTTTGTTGAGGGAATATGCTACCACTGCCTTTGTATTCACAAATTTCTCAAGCAGATGCAAGAAATTCATTTGACATGAATTCTCCACCTCTGACACTTCTAAGTGATTTCACCTTGTGTCCACTCTGCAATTCTGTCATTGCTTTGAACTTCTTGAAACATTCAAAAGCATTAGATTTATTTCTGAGAAAATAAACCCAAGCCATTCTTGTATAGTCATCAATGAATAACATGAAATATCTGTTTCGACATTGATGCAATCTGCATAGGACCACAAATGTCAGTGTGGACTAATTCAAGTGGAAACCAGCTCTCAAGTAGATTCTGCAGAAATGAGTCTCTATGTCGCTTTCACCTGCACCTTCACAAACTGCAAAATCCTTCTCCGCACTAGGCATCCATGAACCATGTCTTGATTTGCCAAAGATCTGATGCTTTGATCATTAAGATGGCTGACCTTTTATGCCAAGTCTGCAAATGAGTCACACTTGCTCGGCCCAAGCCCGAGTAGCAGGTACCATTGTGAGAGAGAAACACCTATTGATAGTCATTGGAACCTTAGCTATAGGATTTTGCAAATGACTAATCATCAAAAATTGTCACCATTCCCTTCCAAATACTAAACAATACCCATGTTCCATCATCCGACTAACACTGAGCAAGTTCTCTTCTAAACTGTGCACCAACATCACTTCTTGAATGTGTTTTTCACTGCTGTTTTGGTTTCTATCACAAGTGTGCCTTTTCCTACAACTTGAACTGTCTCTCCAGTCCCCATTTTCACCTTGGAAGTTACATCCCAATATCTATCAATAACCTTTCATCTCCAGTCATGTGGTTACTGCAACCACTGTCCACATACCAAGAATTGTTCAATTTCACATCTGTCACGGCATTGCATGCATAAAACAATGTTCCAGATTACTTCACTGATTGGCATAATTCACCTTCTGCACAGGTTGATTTTCATGGCAATTTCTAACCATGTGACCAAACTTTCCACATCCTCTGCATTTTGGTTTTCCTTCAAACCAGCACTTGCCATAGTGCAGTTTTTCACAGTGCTTGCAAGGTGTTTTAGTTCCATCATTTGATGCATTTGGTTTGGGATTAGAATTGGACTTGTTATTCCAATTCTTCCCATTTCCCTTCCAGTTCCTCTGAGACTTGTTACCTCCAGAAGAACTTCCATTCTTAGAGCTTTTACTCTCTATGTTCAAAGGTAGTAAAGCCTTTTCTGTGGAATTTTTTGTGCCTATCCAACCTGAGCTCAAAGTTCTTGAGAGACGCAACCACTTCTTGAATTTCAAGAGTGTCAAGATCCTTTGAATGCTCAATCACAGAACATATAGAGTCATAAGATCTAGGCAAGCTAATAAGTAATTTCTGCACAACTCTTTCTCTAGGTAACTCTTCACCATAACTTTTCATTTGATTAATTAGATCAAATAGTTTAGCAACATAACTAGAGAATGACTCACTATCCTTCATACGAGTGTATTCAAACTCTCTACGTAAGCCTTGTAGCTTCACACTTCATACCATTTATCGCCTCTAAACTCCCTTGAATATCCCATGCACCTTTTGAGGTTTCTTCATTCACTATTCGGGAAAAATTTGTCCAGACTGCACCTTGGATCACCCAAGTGCACGAGCATCTTTCATCAAAATCTACCGTTATAGACTTCTCTTCTTCAGCAGACTTTAGATCCTTCTTCCTTTCCTTTTTTTTCTTTGGATCTGAAGCATCAAAACCATTTTCAACCAAATCCCACAGTCCATGAGATTTGAGAATGGTCTTCATTCGAATGCTCCAAAACTCATAGTTTTCTCCATTGAAAATGGTGTACTGGCTCAAGAGCTTGATCCTGCCATGTTAGACATCGACGCAGCTAGAAAAGCCGTGAAATTTTGAGTGAGCTCAACGTCATTGACCAAACACCACTCGATCTTCACAGATTCACGCCCAACAAACAATCGAACTGGCTCTGAGGCCATGTTAAATTCTCGTTGTATATGTATTTTCAGATTAGGAAGAGATGTATTTTCTGGAGATTTCAACTAGAGAGAATGAAGAGAAATGAGGAAGGCACTGTTCTATTGAATTCTTACAATCTGCAGCTACATAGTGTGTGAGAGAGAAATGTGATTCTCTTCTAACAATTATAATCACCCTATTAGGTGCTTACGTGTCATACCAAATCTAAGCTAGAGAATCCACTCTAGACTATGATCTAATGGTTCTCATTACATCATTTAAAATAGAAGAACAGAAAATAGAAAATGACTTCTGCTCTAAGAAATTAAGCAGCGGGATTATAAATCAGCCGAGCAGGATTATAAATCAGCCGAGCAGGATTATATTTCAACACAACCAAGGGACAAATCTCTAATTGAAAACCTCTCGGACGAACTTTGGAATGGCTGAACGAACGCAGGAGAGGTGAGATGAAGACTAAACGAACGGTGAGATTTGCAAAGCGCCATCCCAAATGGAAATCGACACTAAGCCCAAACGAACTCAAGACCGTTGCATCCCATGGCTGCCCCCAACCAGCCTAACCAAGGGTTGGATGACGATCGCTCTGTGGAAAAGTAATGTGGGAGAGTTAGCATCCAAAGAGAGGCAAAAGGATGATTAGGTTCAGAGGCCTGAAACTTCTCTGCCCAGCATGAACTGTAAAGAGAAAAGGAGTTCAAATCCAAATTTTTGTTCCTCTTTAACTCTTCCAATAATCTCCGCCGGATGGTGGAAGTTACTTCTGAACTTTCTCAATTGAGAGGTGCAGTGAGTTATCTATTTCTTTGTCATTGAGTGTGGCTTAATTGGCACTGAACGTGAGAAAATTGAACTTATCATCTTGTTCGGTTCCATATCATTCCGTCTTGAACTCTCTACCCAATCTGAACCAGACAGGTTACATTGATAGTATTAAATATACAGACGGATACATGTACAGTAATATAAGTATCTAACATGATTATTTGTCAATTTATTAATGCTATACGAATTAATGAATTAAATCCGTATGGGAAGAGGCATCTACATAGTAAGAGAGTGTAAATAGGCATTTGGTGATAAGGTGATATATACGTAGCCCTTAGTTTTTATGATTACCCTTCTCTCCCTTTTTTGTTTTTTCCTTTTGTTTTGTTGTTTCAAGCTTTCTTTGTTCGTCTATACATCAAACTGTTTACATTAAGAGAAGGGGGTACCAGAAAGATGGTTCTTAAATCTTGACATTTGAGGCAGACATGGGTGAAGCAAAAGCATGACAAAGGTGAGCTCCAACTATACCTGTGTTTATACCATATTTTGTAAATAGACCAAAACTGGTCTATCTATCAAGGGAATATATTTTTTAAACCTAGGCCCAATATCTTTTTCTTTTCTTTAAAACAAAAGGAACCTTTTTTTTTTTTTAATAAATGGGCCGTCGACAGATTAAAAAAATTAATGAAAGCCCACAGCGTCAGGAAGCCCAAATCTTTGAGCCACACTAAAGTTACAAAAATTGGTAATCGTTGCATATAGACCCACGTGAGGGTCTGAAGAAGGATTGTCACCACTAATGGCGACTTGACCTTCTTCTCGCCCAACAAGAAAGCCACCTTCTTCTCTCAAAAAACCAGCGGTTTTGTCGGAGACATTCCATCCTTCCACCTATGAACCGGTCTGGATCAACAGATCGATAGTTAACTTTAGATAACAATCAAATATCTTCTTTCAGCTATCATCATTGAAGTTTCTTGCCTATATAGATAGAGCCTCCACAACAGAAGAAGGGGACCCTCTCTCCAAAAACTAGACGCAACGTCTCGAAAACACTTGAAAAACTCAAGATCTTTTCAAACAAGCCTACTTAATTTCCAGATAACCAGTTGACAACTCATGTGTTCGTCTTTTTGTTGCTCTGCCATCGCCATGGTATGATTTCTTTCAAATGATCAATTTGAATTAATGTATCCATCTAAGTGGATAGAGAAATCTCCAGTTTTTCCTTACATTGTAATTGATATTTTGAATTAGTTAAATGGATAAATTCAGAACTCTAGTTCTTCTTTGTTATCAAGTTAAAATCAGATAAAGAGACTTCGGAGTTTATCTTAACTGTTTCATTAAGTATCTAATATTTAATTGTTTTTACATATCTCTATAGATTAATTTAATTTCCCACATTTGCGTTATTTAAATTTATCATTCGGACTTAAATCAAAGGTCTAGGCCCGAATAGGGTCCTATTGGTTAGAAAGTAAAAGGTTAATTCAGGTCCCAATTATATCGTTGGGCCCAAATTGACTAGAATGTTGACCTGATCTAAGGGCTGATTGAATTTAAATTAGGTTTCTAAACCCAAATAGGGTATCATTAACCACGATTCTAGTTCCCTCCTTGTTTGATTAGGTATTGCTCGTATCTATCAGACCGACAAGCATAAATGAAAGAATATTGACGTCCTTTTGATTGAGGCATAAAAAAGAACTCATCCAGGCCAGTACCCCTCTTGGAGCACAATGGCTTGAGCAGAAGTCCAGAATAAGCGCAAACACAACAAATCAACATCCTACACCACTCACACCAAATCTATTGGGTTGGTCTTATACCCAATAGTGGCATGCCTATGCAACTCTTGATCAGGATAGAAGGAACAAGCCAATAAGGCCCAGCCCGAGCTCTGCCGTTCCTGTCAACTTAATCCAACTTTCAATTTTGTTCAGAGGTTGAAAGAATCCTCTTTGGGAGCCAGAAATCCAATTGGGGCATTGATGTTGATCAAACGACCTCCTTACGCTGCGGAAGCAATTAGATCCAAGTCATCATACCATCAAAAGGAGTTTTCGGGAAAAGGACCAACAACTCAGAACGGGTCTAATTGAATATACCTCAATCCAAATTCAAATTCATTTATAATCAGATTATCATATTTGGATCGTATTTGGACTGACCGGACTCGTCCCAAATTTCCCGAAACCCGAGATTTAACCTCTACGGAGACCCGGCATCACACCCACGCCGGGTTCACTCCTTAAATCTATGTCCTCGTTTACAGAGAGGATTAAGGGCACGAGACTTTCTGCAAATTTGGCAGAGTCTCCCCTGTAAATTGAACATTTCCCAAAATTTCCACCTGCATAAAACACATTTTATAACCCAACCGGCAGCACGCACAATATAATCTCATGCAATTTACACAAATGGCCTCCGGCCTTCAAATGATTCTAGTAGAACTGCCCACCATGTTTTTAAAATAACTTAATACATCAAACATGCATATAACAAATTCAAAATCTATTTACGCACACCTTCGCTCACTTAGTCCCCAAGACAAGCCTCAATTCAACCAAGTTTCGGGACCAACAGTGAGGTCCAAACTAATCTCAATAAGACCACCTAAGTGGGGTCTAATCTGTGGCTGCACCTAGTAACTTCAGGCTGCCTACGTACCCTACTAAGGGATCAAGCCACACGTAGCTCTTTCGTATCTTGATGAGAGTCTCAAATTACATCTTTTTACTATTATTTTGGAGACTTTATGATATAATTTTGGCTTAATGAATATAATTTCACTTGTTGTTACATTTTATTCTCACCAACTGGATTTATGAATTTTCTATATTAATTTGGTGAACTTATTAGGTGAATTTATCTTCCGTAGGAAGTTGGAAAGCCAAAAGATGAAGACATACATTTGTCCAAGTTCAAGCTAGGTGTGAAGAGAATTGCTGGCAGATTTAATTGAAGAATTGATTGTGGGATTATTGTGATTATAAAGAGAAGTAAAGAGGGAGAAGAGAAGACAAAACCGTTGAAGCTAAAGAGCCTATTTTATGTCAGCCATTTAACGCCCACTTACCTCACCGTTATTTCTTTTCCACTAACTCTTCACCATCAACACATGTTTAATCCAATTAATCACTCAATTAGACCCTTCATCACCTACCATGAATGTATTAACTTCCCACTCACCTCATTGACTACTATAAATCACCCATCAACTTATTTGGCAAGGACACCCCTACGACAGATTTCTTTATCCATTTATTTTATGTTTTCTTTTGTAATGAGTTGCTAGAACTCTAGCTAAGGCTAAAGGGAATGTTCTTTGAGTAAGTTTGTGAATTGTTCTTTAATCCAATATACGGTATGAATTGCTAAATTCTTTTATTTTTGTTGTTCAATATTTTCATATCCTTTTATTTTGATTGATGTTAAGTGCTATTATCTTTTCATGAGTTCAATTATATTTTTCTCATTGTTAAGAACTGACTTGGCATGCTTTTAAATTAAAAGAGTAGATATTAAGCAACTCCATTTTCTGAACAATCATTAATAAAAGATTACATTGAAAAATTAAATTGGTTTTAATTTCTTTATCTTCCGGTTAAAGTTCTCAATGATGATTTTAGTCGAGTTATAATTTGGATTAAAGAGCATGAAACATATTTTGTTTAAAGAATTGAACCTTGATGCCTCAGCATTTCCATTATTGATATTACATTTTTAAACTCAATTTTCCACAACAATCAAATCAAATTACTTTTCCATTTTGCTTGTCACTTTTATTGTGGTACGTTTAATTATTTCTTTGTGTGCAAATATTTGCCTACCTGCTCCTTGAGGATACGATACTTGGACTTCCAAGATTATTACTACGTGTGACTACTTGCACTTGGGTAGACGCAACAAGTTTTTGGCGCCGTTGCCGGGGAGCAGTGAAGCGAAAAGTAGCACAAGGAAATTCATTGTTAAGGTTTGCGGTTTTAGTTTCCAAAGCTAATTCGGTAAGGCTTATCAAACTCAATTTTTCATTTCTGTTTTTATTTTTGTTTGTTTTTGTCTTAGTTTTTTTAATATTAAAAAAATTTTAAAAAAATTAGTTTAGATTTTATTTATTTATTTGTTACTTCTTTATTTTGTTTATGAGATATCGTGATCGGTTTGGTAGATTTGCAAAGAAACCTCAATTTGACCAAATTTCATCACAAATGGCTGAGAATAATAATAATAATAATGCATTGGAAGGCCCCCAAAATGATGAAGATAATCATAGTGTTCATAATGATGAGAATCATAGTGTTCATAATGATGAGAATCCACTTGTTAGGACATTACATGATTATTTGCATCCTGCTCGTACAAGTGTGCCATCTTGCATCATTTTTCCGTTGAATGGTCAAACTTTTGATTTTAAACCGGGCATGATACAACTTTTACCAACTTTTCATGGAATGGAATCTGAAAATCCATATTCACATGTGCGTGAGTTTGAGGAAGTTTGTGGAACTTTTCCAACACAAGGGTGTAGGCTTGATACAGTTTTGCTAAAACTTTTTCCATTTTCACGGAAAGATAAAGCGAAAACTTGGCTTTATTCTCTAAGGCCAAGAACAATTGGAACATGGCTTGAAATGCAAACTGAATTTTTCAAGAAATTTTTCCCAATTCAAAAGACAAATTCTTTGAAAAGACAGATGACCACATTTTCTCAAAAAGATACTGAGTCTTTACCTCAAGCTTGGGAAAGATTTAAAGATTTGTTAATGTTATGTCCTCACCATGGTTTTGAAAGATGGAGGGTGGTAAGTCATTTTTATGATGGTTTAACACCTAAAGATCGACAATTTATTGAGATGATGTGCAATGGAAATTTTATGTATAAAGATCCTGAAGATGCTTTTGATTTTCTTGATGAAATTGCAGAGAAATCTCAGATTTGGAGCACTCCCAACACATTTGAGCCTAATTCCCAAAAGGCAAAGTCTTCCATTAATCCTTCTAGCGGCGGTATTTATCACCTTAAGGAGGAAGATAGTCTCAAAGCTCAATTGGCAACAATGGCTAGGGAAGTTGAAACTCTAAAATCAAAATTGCCTCAAAAAGTTAATTCAATTGCAAGTCAAGAAATTTTTGAGATTTGTGAAGTTTGCGGGGTCATGGGACATGTAACAAAAGAGTGTCCAACACTTCCAGCTTTCAGAGAAATGTTGCATGATCAAGCAAACTTTGTGAATCAATTTAAAAAACCATCCACTTTTTCTGAAACTTATAATCCAGGATGGAGAAACCACCCAAATTTCAGTTGGAGAAATAATACTAATAATAATGTGCCTCAACAAAAATCTAATTCTTTTTATTATTCTCCACAGGTGGAAGGGCAATCATCATCATCAAATTTGGAAGATGTTATGAAGCAATTCATACAAAGCCAAACTGCCACAAATCAAAAGAATGCACAAGACATTGGTGAGATTAAGAGCACTCTTTCTAAACTCACTTCTTCACTGTCAATTCAGGAAAAGGGTAAATTTCCTTCTCAAGTCCAACCTAATCCACATGCACAGTTAGAGGTAAATACCCTTCTTCTTCTTCTTCTTCTTTGAATGAAAATAAGCATGAATATGTGAAGGCTGTCACTACTCTTCGTAGTGGAAAAATAATTGGGAAAGATGATTTAGTAACAGTTGAAAATAAAAAGAATTCAGAAAAATCCAAAAATAATGAAAAAGAAAATAATGATTCTGAAATTGTTAAGTGCCCTTTTCCTGCTCCATTCCCACAAGCACTTAAGGTTGGAAAGAAAAATCAAAATCCTGAAATTTTGGAGGTTTTTAAACAAGTGAAAATCAATATACCTCTTTTGGATGCTATAAAACAAATTCCTTCATATTCAAAATTTTTAAAGGATTTATGCACTATCAAAAGAAAGCACAATGTTGATAAGACCGCATTTTTAACTGAAAATGTAAGTGCAATTCTTCAAACTAATACTCCACCCAAGTACAAAGATCCAGGTTGTCCCACAATTTCTTGTATTATTGGAAATTTTATCATTGAACAAGCTTTATTGGATTTGGGTGCTAGTGTTAATTTGTTGCCTTACTCGGTTTATAAGCAATTGGGTCTTGGTGAATTAAAACCCACCTCAATAACATTGCAATTGGCTGACCGTTCAGTCAAAATCCCAAGAGGTATGGTGGAAGATGTGCTGGTTCAGGTAGACAAATTTTATTTTCCAGTTGATTTTATAGTTTTGGATACTGAACCAGTTGTGTATTCTAATTCTCAAATTCCTGTTATTCTTGGAAGACCATTTCTTGCTACATCTAATGCTCATATAAATTGCAGGAATGGACTTATGCAACTATCATTTGGGAACATGACATTGGAGCTCAACATATTCAACATATGCAAGCAGCCAGCAAACAATGAAGATGACAAAGAAGTTTACATGATCGAGACGATTGTTCAAAATTGCTTTAATTCTTCTTTTCCTTCTGATCCATTGCAAATTTGTTTAGTAAATGGGGATTGTAATTTTGCACAAGATTTTGAAGTACAATATCTTTGTTCTTTGTTGGATTTTGCGCAGGTACAAGAACATAATGGTTGGATACCAAAATATGAGGAGCTGCCAACTGTGAGTGATGAGACAAAATCATCAAGAGAAGAAGCCCCAAAGTGTGAATTGAAGCCTCTTCCTGCTGGACTTAAATATGCTTTTTGAGAGAAGATGAGACCTATCCTGTGGTAATATCTTCTAAACTAAAGCTTTTGCATGAAGGTATGTTACTTAAAGTTTTGAAAGATCATAGGACTGCTATTGGATGGACTTTATCTGATATTAAAGGTATTAGTCCTTTGGTTTGCACACACAAAATTTTTCTTGAAGAAGATGCTAAACCAGTTAGGCAGGCTCAACGTAGACTTAACCCAACAATGAAAGAAGTTGTGCAAAAAGAAGTACTTAAACTTTGGGATGCAGGTATCATATATCCAATTTCTGATAGCAAATGGGTAAGTCCTACACAGGTTGTTCCAAAAAATCAGGAGTCACAGTAGTTGAAAATGATAATGGAGAAATGGTACCAACTAGGGTCACTACTGGATGGAGAATGTGTATTGATTATCGTAAATTGAACTCAGTCACAAGAAAGGATCATTTTCCTTTACCATTTCTTGACCAAATTTTGGAAAGAGTTGCAGGGCATATGTATTATTGTTTTTTAGATGGTTATTCAGGATATTATCAAATTGAGATTTCATTAGAAGATCAAGAAAAAACAACTTTTACTTGCCCATTTGGAACTTTCGCTTTTAGAAAAATGCCTTTTGGTCTTTGCAATGCACCAGCTACATTCCAACGTTGCATGATAAGCATATTTAGTGACATGGTAGAAAAATATTTAGAAGTTTTCATGGATGATATTACTGTGTTTGGTGATTCATTTTCTGATTGTTTATCTAACTTGGAGAATGTTCTTATCAGGTGTAAGGAGAAAAATTTGGTGCTTAACTGGGAGAAATGCCAATTCATGGTCACATCTGGCATAGTACTTGGACACATTGTTTCTCACAAAGGAATTGAAGTAGATAAGTCAAAAATTGATTTAATTGCTAATCTGCCTATTCCTAAAACTGTTAAAGATATTAGATCTTTTTTAGGACATGCAGGTTTTTATCGGAGATTCATACAAAATTTTAGTGCAATTGCAAGGCCATTGAATAATCTCTTGGAGAAAGATGCTAAATTTGATTGGAATTATGCATGTCAAGAAGCATTTGAGAAATTGATTAAAATGCTAACATCAACTCCTGTAATGCAGCCCCCAGATTGGTCCATGCCGTTTGAAATAATGTGTGATGCTAGTGATGGTGCTATTGGTGCAGTGCTAGGCCAAAGAAAAGACAAGAAGCCTGTTGTCATCTGCTACGCAAGCAGAACTTTGAATAGTGCACAGAAAAATTACACTACAACTGAAAAAGAATTGCTTGCTGTAGTTTTTGCCTTGGAAAAGTTTAGGTCATATATTTTGGGCTCACAAATTGTTGTTTTTACAGATCATTCGGCCTTGAAGTATTTATTGACAAAGAAGGAAGCCAAATCACGATTGATTAGATGGATTTTGCTTCTCCAAGAATTTGATCTTACAATCAAGGACAAGAAAGGAGTGGAGAATGTTGTTGCAGACCATCTTTCTAGGATATCTTTTGAGGAGCCTTATGAATATTTGCCTATAAAAGATTCATTTCCTGATGAACAATTGTTTAGTGTTTCTACATTACCATGGTTTGCTAACATTGTGAATTTTCTTACTACAGGTCTTATTCCACCTCATTGGACCTCACAAGATAAAAAGAAATTTATGGTTGAGGTGAGAAAATTCTTTTGGGATGACCCGTATCTCTTCAAATATTGTCCCGACCAGGTAATCCGTAGATGTGTTCCTGATGATGAAATATTTAGTGTCATATCTTTTTGTCATTCTGAGGCTTGTGGAGGTCACTTTTCTTCCAAAAAGACTTCGGCCAAAATTCTTCAATGTGGTTTTTATTGGCCTAGACTTTTTAAAGATGTGTATGAATTTTGCAAAACTTGTCCAAGTTGTCAAAAGTTGGGAAAAATTACTCGACGTAATATGATGCCTCTTAACCCAATTTTAATTATTGAAATTTTTGACTGTTGGGGCATTGATTTTATGGGTCCTTTTCCTCCATCTTTTGGTTACTTATATATCCTTGTTGCTGTGGATTATGTTTCAAAATGGATTGAGGCCATACCATGTCGGAAGAATGATCATAAAACTGTTTTGAAATTTTTGAAAGAAAATGTATTGTCCAGGTTTGGTATTCCTAGAGCGATCATCAGTGATGGAGGATCACATTTTTGCAACCGACCATTTGAAGCTTTGATGAAAAAATATGGGATAACCCATAAGATTTCCACTCCATACCATCCACAGACAAATGGCCAAGCTGAACTTGCAAACAGGGAAATCAAGCAAATTTTGGAAAAGCGGTGAATCAACCCGGAAGGATTGGTCATTGAGACTAACTGATGCCTTGTGGGCATACCGTACTGCATACAAATCACCTCTTGGTATGTCTCCATATAGGCTAGTTTATGGTAAACCTTGTCATTTACCTGTTGAATTAGAACATAAAGCATATTGGGCTATCAAATTGTTTAACTTTAGTCTTGGAGATGCAGGTACCTTGAGAAAACTCCAATTGAATGAACTTGAGGAAATCAGGAATGATGCATATGAGAACTCACGAATTTACAAAGAACGTACTAAAGTTTTTCATGATAAAAATATTTTGAGGAAAAATTTTGAGCCTTCTCAACTTGTTCTTTTGTATAATTCTAGACTTCATTTGTTTCCTGGAAAATTAAGAACTAAATGGACAGGGCCTTTCATTGTTAAAAAAGTTTTCCCATATGGGACTGTTGAAGTTGAGGATCCCAAGAATGGAAATATTTTTAAGGTTAATGGCCAACGACTTAAACCTTACTTGAGGAGATGTGTTCCAGAAGATGAGACAGTTTCTTTGAACAAACCTGTTTACCAGGATTGATTGGACTTCCCTTAGTCCATCTGTTGTATATAATTAGTTTAGAAATTTTTGTTCACTTGCTATAAAAAAAAAAAAAAAAAAGAAGAAAAAAATCGACATTTCTGTTTTTTGTTTTGTTTTTACACTAACACGTTGTGCTTTCACTTTGATGTCAATTCTCAGGTAGTGCTACCCTCTTCTTTTTATTATGCTTATATGTTTAAACATTGAGGACAATGTCAATCTTTGGTTGGGGGTGGAGAAGATGTGTTTATTGTATTATTTTCTTGTTGCAACATGTTAGTTTTCCTTTCATTTTTGTTTTTGTTTTTGTTTTTGGTTTGGTTTTGTTTTTGTATTTTGTTTTTGTTTATTTTTCATTTATTTAAATTGTTAAAAAGAAAATATTAAAAAACTGAAAGTGTGAAGAAAAAAAATGTTTATGAGGTTAGTGCACTATGTTGTTTGTTTTTCACAGTTTGTCTATGACAAGATTACATTGCACTTAGATTTATTTGATATTCATGAATGATTTTAAGATTGAGAACATATGAATTATATGATAATTATCCCACTTCTGTGTCTTTTTCATTTATTTCTAGTTAGTGGATGATTCATGAGTTATACTTTGACAATTTACACAAGCACACTAACACCTTTTGTGGGGTATAAAGTTAAAAACCAATTGTGCTTAATCTTTTGTCTTTGGTAAACTTGGACGACCTTGCTTTTGACTCATCTTGGTTTTTATTTATAAAAAAAAAAAGGTTCATGAAATAATAGTGTTCTACTCAAGCTTCTACTTAGTAACCGGGCCTCTTGCCTAATCAGCAGTGAGTGTTTGCGTCAAACGGTGAAGTTCTGGGTGTGAATAATTTTGTGTGGCTAGTTTAGTTTCGTAGCCTTTTTAACTCGAGTTAGTAAGCTCTTAGGGGTGTCTCTACACCTAGTGCCTTAAAGCCTTTTTGGTTTGAGAGTCGCTAGCCTAACACTCGCTATATGGGTTAATTAGAAAGCTTAATGGAGCTAAGCATTGCACAGCCCACATAAAGAAAAAATAGTATATTAAAAATAAATAAAAATAAAAATAAAAACCTTGGTTTGTTTCTCGCAAGGGAGTTCAACAACTCTTGAGATCAAAAGGGTGGTGTGATTGGAATTTAGCTAATGCCACTCAATTGTGTTAGTTCACTTTACACCAAAGGAAACATGTGAAAATTTTGCTAGCTAATTATAAATGATTTGGGACTTCGAGGTGGGATTAACTTGAAATGTTAAATAAGTGTTCTCTCTTTTAACGTTGTTCATGAATTGAAAATTTGGACTTTGTGCTTTGTCCTTTTTGTTGGTGACAGATGTTGAAATTATTTTCCAAATTTTATTTTATTTCATGTTTCTGAATAATTGTGCTAGCCTCATACTTGATGTTTGTGGGTATCATCCCTGGAAACCCTCACGAGACTACAACTCGTCCTTTAGGGGTAACCTAAGGGTTTAAAGGCTTGTTGCATACGCTAAATGCAATCGTATCCCGCGAAAGTGGTTTATTTTTTTGTTTTTTTGTTTTTTTGTTTTTTTTTTATTATTATTTTTTGTTGTTGTCATTTTTACTTAAATTTGAGTTTCTTTTAGTCACTTGAATAGCTAGGGACTAGCAATAAGCTGGTTGGGGGTTGTGATGAGAGTCTCAAATTACATCTTTTTACTATTATTTTGGAGACTTTATGATATAATTTTGGCTTAATGAATATAATTTCACTTGTTGTTACATTTTATTCTCACCAACTGGATTTATGAATTTTCTATATTAATTTGGTGAACTTATTAGGTGAATTTATCTTCCGTAGGAAGTTGGAAAGCCAAAAGATGAAGACATACATTTGTCCAAGTTCAAGCTAGGTGTGAAGAGAATTGCTGGCAGATTTAATTGAAGAATTGATTGTGGGATTATTGTGATTATAAAGAGAAGTAAAGAGGGAGAAGAGAAGACAAAACCGTTGAAGCTAAAGAGCCTATTTTATGTCAGCCATTTAACGCCCACTTACCTCACCGTTATTTCTTTTCCACTAACTCTTCACCATCAACACATGTTTAATCCAATTAATCACTCAATTAGACCCTTCATCACCTACCATGAATGTATTAACTTCCCACTCACCTCATTGACTACTATAAATCACCCATCAACTTATTTGGCAAGGACACCCCTACGACAGATTTCTTTATCCATTTATTTTATGTTTTCTTTTGTAATGAGTTGCTAGAACTCTAGCTAAGGCTAAAGGGAATGTTCTTTGAGTAAGTTTGTGAATTGTTCTTTAATCCAATATACGGTATGAATTGCTAAATTCTTTTATTTTTGTTGTTCAATATTTTCATATCCTTTTATTTTGATTGATGTTAAGTGCTATTATCTTTTCATGAGTTCAATTATATTTTTCTCATTGTTAAGAACTGACTTGGCATGCTTTTAAATTAAAAGAGTAGATATTAAGCAACTCCATTTTCTGAACAATCATTAATAAAAGATTACATTGAAAAATTAAATTGGTTTTAATTTCTTTATCTTCCGGTTAAAGTTCTCAATGATGATTTTAGTCGAGTTATAATTTGTGTTAGTACGAAATTTGTATTGTCATTTCCTAGACTTGTTTACTGGATGTTTTGGCACAACTCATTCAACCCCATACATCCGAGGCATGACTTGACCGATATGAGAAACTTGACTTCAGGTAAATCATGACATAATCATGCATTCATTATAGGATTCCTAGTTGGAGTTTTTTTTTTCACTCAAAGTATTTTTATCTTAATCTTATTTTTAATAGGATTAGATTTTATCTCTTGAGATTACTTTCCTAGTTCAACTCTATTTTAATTGAAGTTAAAATATTATCTTTTCCTATTGTGACTTTGCTTGTTGCTTACCTCTTAGTCAATTTGGTTTAAAGAGAGGCGTCATTACTTTGAGTCCAAGGTGAATCAAATCTCCTATTGATGATAGGTTGTGGTGCAATAGGAAGTTGATGATTCGTGACCTATTGGGTTTCTCCCATGAGAGAGAACAAGTCTTGTATAAAAGATTATGTGCCATTCTTTTATTTCGTAGCTTTTTGAGATATTTGTTTTCAGCATATAGAATTCTAAGAAAAGTCTGCTGTGCGCATATTTGAGATAAATCATCAAGTGTTCAATGTTTACTTGGTGATTTATCAAACACTTTAATCATTCATATTGCATTCATATGCATGTCGGTGACTCATACGGTTGAGGGCACCAAGACCGTGGTGGCGGTTTTCCTCCGGTGAGCTTGAAGCAATCGTGGCGATGTTGCGTTCAACATAAGGAGTGTCGAAGATCATCCCGTGTGAAGTTGAGTTACGAAGAAGTCGGTAAACATTATCTAGAATGTGTCTAGGATAAGTGTGTGAGTACTTCTTGTAATCATCGTTCTATAGTGGATTTGTGTTGGACTGAGGAGTCCGTGGATTTTCCCAGGTGGGGTTTACCACGTAAAATAATTCTCTGCGTGTTCTTTTATTTTATGCCCAGCACGTTACAGGATTGATAAGCCATATCAATCCTGCTACCGAAGTTTATTTTTATTTATTTGATTAGAATCTTAAATTGGCCTATTCACCCTCCTCTAGGCATTTTGAGTCATCCTGCAGGTATTTTCAATTGGCATCAGAGCAGGTTGCTGGACATACTCAAGAAGATCTAACATACCTTAGGATGGATCGTGCCTCGGGCTCAATTGCACATCCACCATATTTCGATGGCAACAACTATGGCGCTTGGAAGGCCAAAATGAAGTCGTTTCTTTGGTCCTTAGATGAACGTGTATGGAGCACAGTGGTTCATGGATTTCCTAAACCCACAAAGCGATCGGAAAGGAGATGAAGAAACCACAGTCCTCAAAACTAGAGAGGAGTGGACCATCTGCAGAAGTCACACACAGCACTAATAATCAAAGGGTTAAATGCTTTATTTACTGCTGTCTCTTAGATCAATTTGAATATATATGTGCTTGTGATACTTCAAGGAAGCTTGGGATATTTGCAGGTTACTCATGAAGGCAGAATCATCATCAAGGAGCCAAGCTTCAAATGCACACTTCTGAGTTTGAGACACTTATGATGGATGAGAATGAAACTTTTCTGAATTTTATGCTAAACTTTGTGTAATTGTAGATGCTTGTTCCAGGTTTAGGTGAAAAAATTCCAGAAGATAGAGTTGTGAAAAGATTTTGAGATCCTTGCCTCAGCGGTTTCAACCAAAGATCACGGCTATTGAAGAGATCAGTGACTTGAACACCTTGAAAGTTCAAGAACTCATAGAGGTCCATACAAACCTATGAGATGAAACATCTACCTCTTAAAAGAGCAAAAATGTTGCGTTCAAGGTTGTGAATGAAGAAGATGATGAGCATTCAAATGAAGATTGCAGTGATGAGAATTAACAATTCTCACAAGGCGATTCATGAACTTTCTCAGAATCAGGATCAAGTCGAGATTCAAAGGTATAAATTCTAAAAATAGGTTTATTAACTATCTTGATGGTGGATCTAAATTTGTGAGTTAAATGAGCAGAAAGAATCCAGAGAAAAGGTCAAATGTTTGAATGTGAAGGCTATGGACACATATCTTGGATGTGCCAACACCTTAAAGAAACAAAAGGATGGCAAGAATAAGGCAATGCATACTACTTGGAGTGATAGTGAATCGGAATCCGAGAATGATGAAAAGGCAGTTGCACTTATAACCACATTAGCTTGGATGAATCACGTGAGGATGATGATTGTAAAGGTATAAATATTGAGTTTATCATGAACAAATATGATGATTTGTTGGCTGCATCTCGAAGCTCAATAAACAAAATAGTGAGCTCGTCAAAGAAGTTCTTTGTCTTGAAGCTGGAAAATTGCGAGGATTGCAAACGAGTTTCAATCCTGATGCAGATTCGAAAAGGTAAGTGGTATGAACGAAAAATTGATGTTTTGCAGAAAAATTGACTGATCATAATAAATTAATTGCTTCTCTAACCCGACAACAAAGCCCTTGAACTTGAACTTAAAAATTCAAAAGAAAGGATTGTTTCTTTAACCATTGGTGCAGAAAAAATTGACAAGATGATTAGCATGGGACGAAGAGATGGTGACAAGCAGGCTTAGGATTTGAACCAAGTAATAAGTCTTCACTGTGTTTAAACAAAGTTTGTCAAATCCACTTCACCTATTGAACCTTACGCCTCTCATGAAGTCAAGAAATTTATTCCAATTTGTCACTTTTGTGGAACTCGTGGGCACATAAGACCGAGATGCAATAAGCTTCAAACAGATTTGTTCGTTCAAATTCTCATGGCATGGGTGGAAAGTAAGTATCCAACATAAGATTTCAAATCTTATGAAAGAGGTAAACCGCTTATCCAAACTATCTTCTTTTCATTGTTTGCCGTCAACTAAGACAAAGTTAGTTTGGAGGAAAAGGAAAATCATAATTGTATGTCTTCCTCCACTAATGTTGTGCATGAACCCGTTGCTTTAGAAAGTTTGGATCTTAAATGTATTGCTGCAAAACCCTTGGATAATCTTGATTTGACACTCTTAGAAAAGTCTTTAGGTATATAATGCTCTAGATTAATTTGGAGTTTATTGCATGCCAAAGCCTCTTTCATGTTTTATGATTTTCAATTAATTTCTGTGTTTATAAATCTGTCCAGCTCATTGCAAGGATTGTTAAGGTGTATCAATCCTGTAACTGCTCGAACAATATTTGTTGATCTTAGATTAGGCTCTGACATTGCACTATATTAAGAACTTACACTCTCAGCTTCACACAAAGGTTTCCATTGTCTTGGTGCATTATAAACTGCATTAAATGATCTATCCATCTATTTATTTTTATTTTGCACACCACACTCTTTTCCTTGAAGTCCTTTGAATATCTCTTATCATGCACTTGTCTCTCTTTGGATTGCCATAACACTACTGTGCGTAAGTTCTTGATTTGTTTATAAAAAAAATAATAATAATAATAATTAAAAAAAAAAGAAAAAAAAAGAAAAAGGTGTCAACCACTCATTGCTCGATGTAACCGGGCCTCTTGTCTAACCAGCGTCGAGGTTCGAGTCAACAGGTTGTGATGGTTTGCTATCCTTGCTTATCTTTGGAGCCTTCATGATTCGGATCAGTATTTCCCCAGGGGTGCTTCATCACCCAGTTGCCTCCAGTCATCTGACGTAAGCACACTGATTGACCATCCGTTACATGGATCATGTCGAAAGCTAGATAAAGTGAGCCACTAAATTCGTATTAAAAAATATATATATAAATTGATCTTCTTATACTTACTATGCACTTAGTGTTTGTGCAATCTTTGGTGGGATTCGTCTTGTGTGGACATATTTTTGTGCTTAATTGAAAAAGAGTTCATTTAACACATTTGCTCCTTGATGGTAGACTCATTTGATGCCTTTTTATCTTTCACCATGACTGTGGTATGCCTCTACTGTTCTCTGTGAGTTTGTGAGTCTTCGTGTGCTGTCGTGTGTTTGTCCCTGACATGCTTTGCTTCACATGCGTTCAAGACAACAAAGGGTTTGTTGCTTCTTTCATTCTTTACTCACAAACTTGGCATGTTTATGAATGGAAAATAATTATATCTTCAAGAGAACTTTGGGTCTGCATCTACAGTATGTTTTATGTCTTGATTGTTTTGAGCTTTCTGTCTTGAGTGTATTGCTTTTGTTGTTATATGTTTTGGTTCTTAACTACTTCTCATTATTCTTTTGGTTCTTAACTACTTCTCATTATTCTTTTTAGTTCTCTATAGTTCTCTATTATATGTTTTGGTTCTTAACTACTTCTCATTATTCTTTTTAGTTCTCTTTTTAGTTCTCTATTTTTAGTTCTTTATTTTATTTTTTTCTTTTTCTTTCCCTCTTATATATGCTCCCTTATGTTCATTCTTTGCCCTTTGGATTTCCTGACAAAAAGGGGAGAGATTGTGTTGTGGAATTAAGGGGGAGAGATTGTGTTATGGAATTAAGGGGGAGTTGTGTTGTAATTCTGCTTTGAATTACATTTCTTCTCCCACATGCTTCACTGGTTTTGTTGTTTCATAATGTGCAGGGATTCAGGGCTTCAAGCTTAGAATAAGAATTCATTTGTTAAATCCCATATAATTTCTTTTGAGTTGTAATAGGTGTTTTGTCTAGGAAATGCCAAAGGGGGAGATTGTTAGTACGAAATTTGTATTGTCATTTCCTAGACTTGTTTATCTGGATGTTTTGGCACAACTCATTCAACCCCATACATCGAGGCATGACTTGACCGATATGAGAAACTTGACTTCAGGTAAATCATGACATAATCATGCATTCATTATAGGATTCCTAGTTGGAGTTTTTTTTTCGTGACCTATTGGGTTTCTCCCATGAGAGAGAACAAGTCTTGTATAAAAGATTATGTGCCATTCTTTTATTTCGTAGCTTTTTGAGATATTTGTTTTCAGCATATAGAATTCTAAGAAAAGCTGCTGTGCGCATATTTGAGATAAATCATCAAGTGTTCAATGTTTACTTGGTGATTTATCAAACACTTTAATCATTCATATTGCATTCATATGCATGTCGGTGACTCATACGGTTGAGGGCACCAAGACCGTGGTGGCGGTTTTCCTCCGGTGAGCTTGAAGCAATCGTGGCGATGTGCGTTCAACATAAGGAGTGTCGAAGATCATCCCGTGACAGAAGTTGAGTTACGAAGAAGTCGGTAAACATTATCTAGAATGTGTCTAGGATAAGTGTGTGAGTACTTCTTGTAATCATCGTTCTATAGTGGATTTGTGTTGGACTGAGGAGTCCCTGTGATTTTCCCAGAGGTGGGGTTTTACCACGTAAAATAATTCTCTGCGTGTTCTTTTATTTTATGCCCAGCACGTTACAGGATTGATAAGCCATATCAATCCTGCTACCGAAGTTTATTTTTATTTATTTGATTAGAATCTTAAATTGGCCTATTCACCCTCCTCTAGGCATTTTGAGTCATCCTGCAGGTATTTTCAATTTGGATTAAAGAGCATGAAACATATTTTGTTTAAAGAATTGAACCTTGATGCCTCAGCATTTCCATTATTGATATTACATTTTTAAACTCAATTTTCCACAACAATCAAATCAAATTACTTTTCCATTTTGCTTGTCACTTTTATTGTGGTACGTTTAATTATTTCTTTGTGTGCAAATATGTTGCCTACCTGCTCCTTGAGATACGATACTTGGACTTCCAAGATTATTACTACGTGTGACTACTTGCACTTGGGTAGACGCAACATATCTATCCTGGCTCCTAATATCAAATAAACCATTACCGCCATACAATTTCATACATTCTAGGATTTATCCATCACAACACACCAAACACAATCATATCTCCCCTCATACGTCGAGACGCACCCGATACGTATGGGGTGCATCAACACGCCGGCTAATCCAAAGGCGGCGTGCGACCTCCTGCTAGGCCTCGCTGCACATTCTCACTAGCCCTCACACAATCATATCTCCTTCATCGCCACGCGCCTTCGCCAGCGTGGCGGGCTCACCTCAACACGAGCTAATCCAAAGGCCGCGTGCGACCTCTCCACAGGGCTGGCTACATTCTCACCAGCCTCACACAATCAATATCTCGCCTCATCGTCCGGGGCGCCGCCACGTCACGGGTCTGTCAACACGCCGCTAATCCAAAGGCAGGTGCGACCTCTCTGTGGGCTTGGCTACATTCTCACTAGCCCTCACACAATCATATCTCCCTCTTACGTCGAGGCCGGCCGTGCACGTATAGGTGCATCAACCACGCGAGCTAATCCAAGGACGCGTGCGACCCTGCTGGGCTGACTACATTCTCACGAGCCCTCACACAATCATATCTCCCCTCATCCCGGGGACTGCGCCCACCACATATAGAGTGTCAACACGCCGGCTAATCCAAAGGCGCGTGCGACCTCCTGTGGGCACGACTACATTCTCACCACCATCATCTGTTCACTTTGGCCTCAACATAATCACAATATGGAAGTACGTGGGTAGTGCGTATAGCACTGTAAACTAACATTCGATCACTTTATTTACCTTTATACATCCACACAATTAAATATATAATATATAATTTCTGCTCCTATACAAACCTCAACCCTGGCATAGCATCTGATAATTCCACAATTTAAATCATATAATAATATCCTAAATTCACGTATAAACCATTTAACTCAACAACGCTCAAGACCTGTCACTAAGGTCATTCTAACCCTCCTGGGATGGTAGAACTACAACAAAAGTCTAGCGGTCAGCGGCGGTCAAACTACCCAAACTTGGTCAAACAGGCCCGCGGGGCCCACGACCTCCAAATTATGATCCTAAAGTTCCTATAGGTTCTACAAGGTCTAGAACACACGTCCTGCAAGTTTGGTCCAGATCGGACGGTCGGATCGCTCACGATCGCCACGATCGGACGGTCACTAAAACCCTAACCCTAGGGTTGGCATTTCTAGAGTATCCGGGACTCCATTTTACGATCCGTCGAATCCTACACTATCCTGGTAATACCTAGATCAACATAGTATAACTTCAAGACCATCCAACGGTCCAAACCTAGCGAACCCAAAATGAGCGATATGCGATATCAGTTCGGAACTCTGCGGTATCCAAAATGAAATCCGAGCACACCTACGCTCGTGACAGAGAGGATCACATTGGGACAAAATGCCCTTTCTCACTGCCGCACTCCGCGCACCTTGCGGTAAGCGCGTAGGTGTCTGAGCGATACTCATCCCGGAAAACTTCCAAATCGAGGCCACTTCCATTTACACTGGGCTACTACTCGCCCGAGTGGAGCAACTTATTCAACTCACGGCGTCAACGGACGGCAAGTGGCCGAATTTCAACCGAAATCCGGCCAAAACCTAGGTTCTAAAATCGGAATCCTAGACAAGAAATCAATCAATCCTACAACACAGTGACTAGATCTCGGAAAATAGATGAGGAACCATCTGCTTCACCAAATTTAGGCGGCGGGGGCGCGGCGCAACGGGAAAACCCGTTTCAAAGCCCGTAACCATGGGCCGGGATTGAGGTTTCGGCCGTGAGAGGATTTGGGTGCGGCGTGGTAAGGAGTCGGCCGGTTGAGCGTGACGGTCTCACGTGCCATGGCGGGCGGCCGTGAATCGAGAGAGAGAATCGGAGTTGGGGAGAGAGAGAGAGAGAGGAGAGAGCAGCGAGAGGAGAGAGAGAGAGAGAGAGAGGGGCGATTAGTCTTTTAACCTAAAACCATTTCAAAATATTTATGATTATGCCGCTGAGCTTCATTTGATCGTTATCTCTCGTTACAACTCGATTCAAGCCCTCTACGCGTCTACGAACTCATCTCAGCGCTCTGCAATGGGTACAACCGGAATTCCCAACTTCCTTCGGATAAGAAAATGACTAAAATACCTATCCCACGGGTAAATTCTCAATTCCACTTAAATAAATTAAAACATGGGATAAATTTTGAGTCGGGGTGTTACATATGGACTGTCAAATTGCACATATCAATCCATATCCGTTATGCATCAGATTATCAGAGAGATTCTTATATATCGCTTTTACTATATCTCTACTCTTTGAAAAGAAAAAAAATAACCAAAGTAAACCAATTTAACAGGTCAAACACACAACTATAAACTCAAAAGAAACTTAACAAAATTTAAATGTTGAGAAAGTATAAATAAATATACTGAATGTGTATTCGATTTTGTACTCCCCTAAAATACTGCTTTGTACAAAAAAGAAACATACAAAATTTGAAAATTTTCAGTTTTGGAATAGGCTTTTGAGTTCCTTGGGCCATAATGCAATCATCCAATACGACAGATTTTGGGTCCCCTATTTTACAAATGAATGAAAGAGGCAAAAGAGTAGGAACTTGGGTTTTTCAAAAAGATGAAGGTGTTTGGGTTTTTCCTAGTGACTGATGAAGGTGCTTGGGGGTTTCCTAGACAGTACTTGTCGTCTGACAGAAACACTGTTGCATATATCAATCATGTTCTTGAACACGTACAATCAATGTCGTCCAATATTGGGCTAAAACAAGATATCCACCAAAACAATACAAGAAAAACATATATAACCAAATCAAGACCAAAACCTCTAACAGATGCAACTAAAGAAAAACATATTTTCTTTTAAGGATTCGTAGGATTTGTATGCACGGTGGCATCAGTGTGATGAGGATAATTAAGCCAAAGTAAAGGCATATATATAGGATAATTAAGCCTTGATGAAATGTGGAAATAATGAGCAAAGAGAAAAAGATGGAAAGAGAGAAAAAAAAATCCATCTCCAGATTCTCCACCATAAACCAAACGAGAAAAGTATGTAGAAAAGCAGTCTTCATCTCGTGAAGTGGGGTCGGTCGGTGGAAAAGTGTCGTCCTTGGATTAAAGCTTTACAAAGAGAATAGTGATTTGGATGACAAAAGTAAAGATGTACGAAATGAAAGACCTTGACTTTGAGTGTGAACCACATATTTACTGGCTTTGAGGGGGATTAAGTAAAGACGAAGAAAACCAATGAATGAGAAAAATATAGGAAAAGAAAAGGAGAGGGTTGAGCTCAAGAAAAGTAAGGTGAAAAGCATAGGGAAATTGAGTAAATACACCGGATGCATTCAAATAATTTAGTTGCCATCAGCATTTCTGTACTTCTTGCCAGACCCTAAAATTAACAAAAGAGGGTGGAAATAATGAGCAAAGAGAAAAAGATGAAAAGAGAGAAACAAATATCTATCTCCAGATTCCCCACCATAAACCAAACAAGAAAAGTAGGTACGTAGAAAAGCATTCTTCCTCTCGTGAAGAGAGAAGGTGGGGGTCGGTGGAAAAGTGTCGTCCTTGGATTAAAGCTTTTCAAAGAGAGGGTCCATCAGCATTTCTGTACTTATTTCCAGGCCCTAGGGTTTATTTTCAAGTTGTTTAGCCCTAGACTATTACATAGTTTGTCACTCGTTATTTTTTTCAAAAATTTTCACTCATAGCTTAGGATTTAGGGCAGGGACCAAAACCCCAGAGCTAAACTAGCTCTCAAAGAACGATTTTAAACATTAATCAACCATAAATTATATAAGTCATAGTCTCTGAAACTATACGAAATCCGACACTAGTAAGCCCTAGTAACTCGCAATAAAACTTAACGATTTCTGTAATTGTGTCAGGGCTAGAAACGAAAACGCCACATAGAAGTTTCAATAATTCTTTACAAAAATATATATGAAGGTGCTTGGGTTTTCCTAATAGTCACTGATGAAGGTACTTGGGTTTTTCCTTGTAGTCACTGATGAAGGTGCATGGTTTCCTGCTCAAAAAGGGGAAGGAAGCTGTATTGCTCCTTCTAGTGGCCCTGACCTTTGTGCTTGTCAACGTATAGAAAGCAGAAATGAAAGATCTTGACATTCAACCTACCAGCTACCATAGATGGTGCCTCGTCATCTTCAACAGTCTCATCAACAAAATTGAACTTATCATCTTGTTCAGTTCCATATCATTCCGTCTTGAACTCTCTACCCAATCTGAACCAGGCAGGACATTGATAGTATTAAATATACAGACGGATACATGTACAGTAATGTAAGTATCTAAAATGATTATTTGTCAATTTATTAGTGCCATACGAATTAATGAATTTAATCCGTATATGGGAAAGAGGCATCTGCATAGTAAGAGAGTGTAAATAGACATTTGGTGGTAAGGTGATATATATATATATACATAGCCCTTAGTTTTTATGATTACCCTCTCTCTCTTTTTTGTTTTTTCCTTTTGTGTTTTTTGTTTCAAGCTTTCTTTGTTCGTCTATACATCAAACTGTTTACATTAAAAGAAGGGCAAGAAAATCATGTGGGGGGTACCAGAAAGATGGTTCTTAAATCTTTGAGGCAGACGTGGTTGAAGCAAAAGCATGACAAATGTGAGCTCTAGACCTGTAAACGGGTCGAATTCGGATCGGATATAATCACATGATATGGATTACAAAATACAACGACTGCAATCCTTATGAAAAAAACGCTACAATTCACGAGGACCCTTTGAACAAGATTATGCAGGACACTCTCTTATAGACTATAAGTGACTATATGATGACTCTGTATAGAAGTCGTATACAAAGACTGAAAGAAATTTTTTTTTTCTACTACAAGAAAGACTACGTATTTATAGATGCTAAAGAGTCCTTTCCAAAGGGGTGTGTCCCAATCTGGAAAGTCAACCAATGCATCCCTTGGATAAAATGCATTGATACCTTTTCAGAAATCAGCAAAGGACACCATGGTCCAATAGACTCTTACTAATTTCCATTCAAATAAAAAATATTAATATTAATTAATATCAATTTTCCAACAAGTCACAGTCTCCGAAATCATAACTAAATCTGACACTAGTAAAGCCCTAGTAACTCGGAATAAAACTTAAAGATGTCTGAAAATTAAAATAAAAGCATTACTGTAATTGTATTAGGGCTAGAAACAAAAACCCCACTTAGAAATTTCCAATAATTCTTATATAAAAAAAACAAACATAAAGGTGGGTTTTCCTAGTAGTCACTGATGAAGGTGCTTGGGTTTTTCCTAGTAGTCACTGAAGAAGGTGCTTGGTTTCCTGCTCAAAAAGTGTAAGAAGGAAGTTGTACTCCTTCTAGTGGCCCTAACCTTTGTGATGAAGGCGCTTGGTTTCCTGCTCAAAAAGTGTAAGAAGGAAGTTGTATTGCTCCTTCTAGTGGCCCTGACCTTTGTGATGAAGGTGCTTCGGTTTTTCCTAATAGTCAATGATGAAAATGCTTGGTTTCCTGCTCAAAAAGTGTAAGAAGAAGGAAGTTGTATTTCTCCTTCTAGTGGCTCTGACCTTTGTGATGAAGGTGCTTGGGTTTTTCCTAGTAGTCACTGATGAAGGTGCTTGGTTTCCTGCTCAAAAAGTGTAAGAAGGAAGTTGTATTGCTCCTTCTAGTGGCCCTGTCCTTTGTGATGAATGCACTTGGGTTTTTCCTATTAGTCACTGATGAAGGTGCTTGGTTTCCTGCTCAAAAAGTGTAAGAAGGAAGTTGTATTGCTCCTTCTAGTGGCCCTGACCTTTGTGATGAAGGTGCTGGGGTTTTTCCTAGTAGTCACTGATGAAGGTGCTTGGTTTCTGCTCAAAAGTGTAAGAACACTACTACATTTTAGGCTTTGCGCGACGAAGGATCTTACGTCGCGCTAAAATGTTTAATCGCATAATTATGCGTGACGAAGTTTAAATCGCGCGCACAGTCCGTGTGCGCAAAGTTCGTGAAGAAAGGATTTGCGCGACGAATAAATATCATTAAATCGTCGCGCAAAGCGATGCGGCGTATTAACCGTTAAAAAAACATTTGGAGCGACCACAATATACATGTAGCAAAAATATTTGCGTGGTGAAAAACTGGTCGTCGCAAAACAATAAGCGACGGAATACATGAACTTTGCGCCACGAAATAATATTCGTCGGCGTACGTAGTCTTTGCACGACAAAGTCGCGCGCACAAATTCGTGCGGCGAGATAATACAAATCGCGCGCCTGGAATTTACGCGGCGAAACAATTCGTCGCGCATACGTTTGCTTACTTGAAATTCTTAAATTGGCATGATTAAAATATATTTGTCAGCGGGTTTATTTAAATGATTTTGCGCTTTTAAATAAACCCGTTTACAAATATATTTTAATTTAATTTTCATTTATAATTAAAATGAAATTACAATAAAAAGATTAATCGCAAAGAAAACATTTATTATATAAAATAAAAGAAATGTATACAAGAGAAATATTGTAAAAGTAATTATAAAAATAAAAAAACTAATCAAATAATGTTCCAAAATGTACTTGGTCATCTGCCACATGCGGCTCGGAGGTATGGACGTCTGTAGGGGCCGTGGTGTGCTAGGGATGCTCGGGGTGGACGGGCTCGGAGGTCGACGCACTAAAATTCGGGATTGGAATGCGGTGCGCGAGGGAGCGAATCACCGACATCGACTCTCAAGCTCGGCAACCAGCGATGTCAAAGCGATCCTGTTGTTTGCTGCGGCGATGACCGCGTGGTCGAGGTTCCCTTTGTCGGGCATTCCCATCCCCTACAATATGTTCCGCCTCCTCCCGAGAGTCCGATCCAGCGTCGTCAAAATCGAAATCCGGCATCATGCGGAGGATCCACCTGATTCGATCAGTCTCTGAGGAAGTTGGGAGGCGGACTCTTGAAGAACCAATGGCTCCTCTCCACCATCGTCGTCTGTTTAACATTACATAAAATATAAATTCAAAAATGCATATAAATTGAAAGCGTAACATAAGAATTAAAATTAAATAATACTTACATGAAGGGACTCGGCCAACTCATTCCCAGGTCGAACATAAACGTCACCAAAGACGTCGATCTATGAGAAGGGCACAGGCCAGGAATGAGTGGAGAAAGTCTTCTTCTTCCTATTGCCCTTATTCACTTGGGCTTTATTCTGTTATACAAAAAATAAAACGTAATAGTTGAAATATAAATAAATTAAATAATAATGAGATATAAAAAATAAAATAAACATTAATAAGAAATATGTAATAATTAAACAAATATTATTAAAAAAATACCACATAATCGGGCGCCTGAAAATGAGCGCAGAGCCACGCCCAACTATCCTCCCGCCCCTCAAGCTCCTTCAGACAGCCCTCACTGAAGAAGCGACTTGCGGATCATCAAGCGCCTGAAAATGGAGGTGCAAGTCGCTCTTCCCTTTGCTTGTACCTCTCACCGAAGAAGTGTTGACGTACGCCAAGGTCTCCTCGTTGAGGTCCTCTAAGTGGTAGTTAAATGCAATAAATTCATTACATACATTAAGTAATAGAAATATATAAAGTTTGAAAGAAAATAATTAAAGATAGGAAACATACCGACAAGCGGCCGCGAACTTGCATCTTAATCTCGGGCATGACTTTCCAAGACTTCCATTGCATCAGACAATGGGTCGAAGTGCAGTATGTGGCCAATGTCGTGAGCCAAGGAACTATGCAAGTCCACCATCGGTGCACCCGATGGTGCTCGTCATATCCGATCTTGATATGGTGTTGGTCACCGGGGTGACCTTCGCCGTCTTCACCGGACACGGCCCTCGGATGTTCCTCTTGGCTGCAAAAGGGATGCCAATAATCTGTTAAATAAATAACAAATTGAACCATAAAATTCCCAATTAAAAAATTTTAAAAACCGCGAAAGTGGAAGGGTATATATACCGAGGTGCCCACAAGGCACCGATCACCGTCGATCGATGTGGTGTCGGTGGTGGTAGCGGGCGGTGTCGCCGCCTAAGCGCTAGAGCTGCACCACCGAAGAAGATGATGCACGGCGCTTGGGATCCCCGAGGAGCAGCTAGCGCGTGGTCTGCTCCATTAGTCTTTGGAGGCGAGCGGTAATCTGATACCGACACCGGCGTGGCCAGGGAGCTTCGAACTTCGGTGTAGTACGTCACGCCCTCGATGTCTAATCAAGTCGACATCTGCACCTTCATTAATCAAATTTAGCACATACAATGTCATTAAAAAATTGAACTAATTAATTAAAATCGTAGTTTGACCTAGGGTTTGCGATTTCGGAGTATCCGGGACTCCGATCCACGATCCGTCGAATCCTAAACGATCCTATAAATACATGGTACCACATACGTGAGTTTCAGCTCGATCCAACGGTCCGAACATATCAAACTCGAAAATGCACAATAGGTTCGAACCGTTCGAGACTCGAGCGATAACCAAATTCAATCCGAGCACACCTGCGCGCTCGTGACAGCGAAATGTTTGCTGGGACCCAATGCCCTATTCACAAGTACCCGGCGCCACCACGCCTTGCAGTGGCGGCGTGGGTGCCCAAAGCGATAACAATCACCGGAAATCCTAAAAATTAAGGGCCAAGGTTCCTACCCTAGGTTCAAAACATCAATTGGAGGCACTTTTGTTCTCGGACCTACCCCAAAAAACGGCCGGAAGTGGCTGGAATTTCAATTTCAAAACCGGCCAAAGCCTAGGGTTTCAAATTCACTACCATATGCACACAATCAATCAAATCCTACCCAACCATCAGCTAAAGCATTAAAAATAGTCCAGAAAGCATACCTCAATTGTCGGATTTGGTGCCCGAAGGAGAGAGAACAGCGGCGAAGATTCGCCTAAGCGAGAAGAAATCACGGCGGGATGGATGGCGGCGGAGAAGCTCGAGGTTCGGCGCTTGTGGCGGCGAGTCTTCAGGTGGGGCGGAGTAGGGGCTGAGTCTGGCGAGAGAGAGGGAGGTTTTAGGGTTCGAGTTTGGCGGGAAGAAGGAGAAGATCGCAATTTTAAAACTTTTCGACTTTGCGACGAATAACCAATCCGTCGCGCAAAATTCATTAAAATAACTTTGCGCGACGCATAAGCGACTTTCTGTCGCGCAAGGTTACTGAAAATATCACCTTTGCGCGACGTAAAAACATACTTTCGTCGCGCAAAGTTCTGAAAATATCACCTTGCGATGAAACAATTAGTGTCGGTTGCGCAAGTTTGTCCGACCGCCCAAATTTTGGGATTTGATTTTGCGCGGGGAAGATAAATGAAATGATATTGCGACAAAGGTACTTAAGTTAATCCCATAATCTAGATTTTTGCCCAAAAAATTTCGCTAAGTGTTGGAGCGGAGAAGGGCTAAAATTCTTTCATGGTTTCTTGTGCGTGAAGGTACCGAGTTCGTCGCACAATCTAGATTTTTGTCAAAAAAAATTTCGCTAAGTGTTGGAGCGGAGAAGGGCTAAAATTCTTTCATGGTTCTTGCGATGAAGGTACTTGAGTTCATCGCGCAATCTAGATTTTTGCCAAAAAATTTTGCTAAGTGTTGGAGCGTGAAGGGCAAAAATTCTTTCATGGTTTCTTGCGACGAAGGTACGAGTTCGTCGCGCAATCTAGATTTTTGTCAAAAAAAATTTCGCTAAGTGTTGGAGCGGAGAAGGGCTAAAATTCTTTCATGGTTTTTGCGCGACGAAGGTACTTGAGTTAAATCGCGCAATCTAGATTTTTGCCAAAAAATTTCGCTAAGTGTTGGAGCGGAGAAGGGCTAAAATTCTTTCTCACATTCTGCGACGAATGCAAGGTCCATTCGTCGTTAATGTTTTGCGCGACGAATTCAAGGTGATTTCATCGCGCAAACCCATACCCTTGTACCATAAACCCTAAAACCTATACCCTAAGCCCTAAACCCGAACTCCTGAACTAGTTTCAATGATCCAACCGGCAATCTTCTTTTTTTATAGTTCAAGATCGTATACATCAAAAATCATAATGAATGAACATTCAGAGATTGAGTAATGGGACAAAACTTTTCGACGGTTCTAAACAAATTGTCCCGATTCAATGGTGATTTTAACTCACGATGTTGAAATTTTTTTACAGCTTGCGGTTCTTGACCCTATATGAATACAGAGATGTAATTCGATCTTCAATTTCAGATATTTACAGTACAGGACATCACATAATCTTATGTTATACTGAATGAATGTATAAATAAATTCTTCATTTTTGATGAATATTGTGTTTTGATGGAATACGCATTCTAGGAAACTAGTTTCAGTAATCCAGCCATCAAATATGTTTGTTTATACTTCGAGATCGTCTACGTCGAAAATGAGAAAAAAAAAACATTGAGAGATCAAGTAATGGGACAAAATATTTGTGATTATAAGCGAAAAGTCATGATTTACTTGGTTATTTTGACTTTGATTTTGATGATTTTTACAGCTACTATTTAACCCTATGTGAATACAGTGAATTACTTGATCGTCAATTTCAAATATATCGTGTGTATATATATAAAAATATATATATGTTTTGCAGTGAGGTCTTTTTGTTAAATCGCGCAAAAGTTCTCTTGCGTGAATTATTTGTCGCTCAAAATTTAGAGTATGCGCGACGTGTACATTTTCCGTCGCGCAAGGTTATTTTCATTCACATATTATTAAGCTGAATTATTCATCATTACATATAATTAATTGTATGAAAGTATGATTTATTCTATTTTCTTTTGATTTGAGAATTGAAGGATTGTTGATAATCTTATTTTCTTTGTATTCATTTTTTCGGTTATATGGTTTTCATTTTTTAAAAGTTTTTTGTCAAAATAAATTTAAACTTTATTATTAAAATTACTTGGATATATTTATTTACCAATGGTTTATAACTACATTTATTTTAATAATGTTTCATTTCTGCACATATATAATGTTTGGATATAACAAGTACATATATGAAAACATTTGCATTACACAAATATGTCCACTAACATAATAAAATTACAAAAAAATTCATCATTCATCATCTGAACTATAATAACTTTCGTTATCGTCGCTATCATCACTTTCGGTCTCCCAATCCTCTTCCTCCTCCTCCTCCTCCGCCTCCTCTATAACTACATCATCGTCGTTGCTTGGGCCAACTGCAACATCGAATCGCATAAGATCACTGAGGTCAATTGTAATTGAGTGAATCGATATTTCGATTGAAGACACTCCTTGTATTTGAAATGGCTCTTGTATAACATTAGTATCTCGAAGTGTTTCCGCATCATTTTCCATTGAAGATTCTAAACGTTGGTTAGCCACATTGTCGACCGTTGTCAGTTAGGTCTAGTTCTGCAGTATAGCATACACGTTCCTATGATCCATCTTTTGAACAACGTTCCAACCGCTTCCGGCTTTAGGGTCATCTAGATACACAATTTGTGTTGCCATGTTTGCCAAAATATAAGGGTCGTCATCATACCAAGTTCTGTTCATGTTCACAGATAGTAAGCCATGATCGATTTTAACACTTCCCGGCCTATTTGGGTTGGTGTCAAACCATCGACACTTAAACATGATCACTTGGTATCGATCTTTGTAAAGCAATTGCCCGACAGTTGTGAGTTTGCCATAGAAATCAATGTCCGTACTTTCGCCTCCACCAGGACATGGACACCGCTGTTTTGCGTGCACAACTTGTCATCTCGTGCTTCGTCCAAAAATTTGACACCGTTGACATTACAACGAGAACAATTCAGTAGCGAATCGGGCGAATAAGTTATATAACTCATCACTGTAAGTTGGGGAATTCGATGATTTCAACTTATTCACCTAATATTATACAAAACCATTCATATGTTAGTCTGACAAAATTAAAAACTACAATTTATATTTCTCAAATAACAAACACTGATAACTTACAGAATCCAAAAACCATTGTGGAAACAATTCACGTTGTTTCTAGGCAACCAAATGTGATGGATGTTCTCGCTTCATCATCTCTTCATGCTCATATAAGTATCCCATGATCACATCACAATTGTTTAGTACGAACCAATGCACTGAGGACGATTGAAAACCGTCTCCACATCTTTTAAATACATTCTGCAGAAAGTAGCGACTCATATTGAACCCAAGCCTCTCGATTGATCCTTGGGCCATGCTATTGCGTACACTTTTTTCAGCTCTCAGAAGCTGCCAAAATAAAGCGATATGATACAAATTAGCAAGCATGTGATAATGATGCATACACAAGCGATAAAGTTATATACCTTTCTATTGGATACATCCAGCGATAGTTGGGACCAGACAAGCAATGCCTCTTTTGGCAAGTGAACCATCACGTGCATCATACTTGTGAAGAAAGCTGG
This sequence comes from Prunus mume, assembly GCF_029339155.1. Lineage (NCBI taxonomy): Eukaryota > Viridiplantae > Streptophyta > Magnoliopsida > Rosales > Rosaceae > Prunus > Prunus mume. The sequence continues at coordinate 23,015,062 of NC_142703.1, read as the reverse complement.
AGGAAATATCATCTCAAACTTGCATAGGACTTGGACAATGTCATGGCGCAACTGAAACATGTCCGTTTTTCGCAAAGTTTTTGCCATCGAGTTGGGAAAAAAATCTGGACAACAAAATGATTGGCTTCACTACATCTTCCGGCAATAGGTGTCGAATACCAGCGGGAAGTAGGCGTTGCATAAACACATGGCGATCATGGCTCTTAAATCAGATAAATTTACCCCCGTCAACATTCACACAGCGTCGATATTAAACATACCCATCGAAACTTTCAGTGATACAAACTTTAGAAACTCTTTCTTATCATTGGTTTCATAGAAAAGAATGCAAGATCCCTTCTAGCTTTATCATTGTCCCTATTCATCCATAAACCCCTTACGTATGCCCATTCTTTCCAAATCAAGGACGAGCTTTGATCGTGTCCTTTGTCTTCCTCGATATCTAGAATCGTGCCCACCAATGTGTTGAATACATTTTTCTCAACATGCATCACATCTAGATTGTGCCTCAATTTTAGTTTAGACCAATATGGGAGCTCAAAAAACATAGGCTTGTGCGTCCAGTTCATATGTGTAGAAGTGCAATCGACTAAGCATTTTCTCGAATGGAGCAAAATCCAACCGGTTAAGCTGGTCCAATATCTCATCACCGGATCATTCTCTGGGTCTAAGGCAACGCTCTGTGTTCTCGTCGAACTCTTTACCTTTTTCCCTCCACTCATGGTCCCATGGCAACCATCTCCGATGACCAAGGTAACAAACTTTTCTAGCATGCCAACCAGAAGTTACATCTTCCTTGCATACAGGACATGCTATATAACCTTTTGTGCTCCACCCAGAAACCATTGCATATGCTGGGAAATCATTCACAGTCCACATAACTGCTGTCCGCCATAAGTGAACATCTTCGGTTGATTTATCATATGTGTAAACACCATTTGTCCATAAATCCTTCAGCTCATCAACCAACACCTTAAGTAAACATCGATTGACCTCCCAGGATCCTCGATTATCAAAAGCAGTCATCATCATGTATTCTTTTTCATGCATTTCCAAGGCGGCAAATTATATGGGAATACGAAAATCGGCCAAGTCTGTGGTGTTGGTTTAAAACCCCATACGGATTGAATCCGTCAATGGCAAGTCCCAATCTAACATTTCGGGATCAAGAAGCAAACTCGAGAGCGTTCGATCGAACTCTTTCCATGCCTCCCCATCTGCGGATGCGCATCACATCATCGTATACCGTTTTCCTTATGTCATCTCATATACGTGGCGGTGTCGTCGATATATACAATCGCTGCAACCTAGGTTTGAGGGCAAATAACGCCATAACTTTTGTGGGATCTTAGTCGTCCTATTCGAGATGTCATCTTGAACCTTGACTCATTGCATATAGGACATGTATCCAACGATTCATGCTCTTTGTAGAATAACATGCAATTGTTTTTGCTAGCATGGATTTTTTCATAACCCAATCCAAGACCATTCAACACCTTCTGCGCCTGTTTATGGTCTTTCGGCAAACAATTGTCCGTCGGAAGCATTCTCTTGAAAACCCCAAAAAGTAATCGAAACACAGGTTCGACATACGATACTTTATTTTTCCGTGCATTAGCTCCACAATGGCCGTGAGAACGGAAAAGCTCTCGCACCCCGGGTATAACTCTTGGTTGGCATTTTTTAACAATTTTTCATATTGTTCAAACTCCGCACTGTCTATTGGTGTAGGCACATCATCTTGCTCTTCTAGATTCATGTTTGTAACACCCCGACCCCAAATTTATCCCATGTTTAATTAATTTAAATGGAATTGAGAAATTACCCGTGGGATAGGGGTATTTTAGTCATTTTCTTACCCGAAAGGAATTTGGAAATTCGGTTGTACCGTTGCGTAGAGCACGGTGAGATAAGTCCGTAGACACGTAGTGGGCTCGAATCGAGTTATGAGAGAGATATAGTCAGAAGAAGCTCAGTGGCATAATCGTAAATATTTGGAAATTGGATTTTTGGTTAAAAGACGGAAATGCCTCCGTCTCTCTCTCTCCCGCGTCTCTCCTTCTCCTCCACTGGTTCGCGACCGCAATGGAGGCCGCCACGCTTTGGCCGGCCGTGCTCGCCCGCCACCAAAGTCGTGGGGTACCAAAATGACCGGGCCGTCCTCTTCCTACCCCAATGGTCTCGCCGCCAGGGATTTCGCCGAAAATCGAAACCGCCGGTTTCGAAACCGCCGGCTTCGTTCTCCGTCGTCCGCCGCCATTTTTGGCAATCAAGGTATGGAAATTCATCCCTTCTGCATGCTCTAGCTGATGGTTGGGTAGGATTTCATAAATTTTGAGGCTAGGTAGCTCGATCTACGAGTTGAAATTCGGCCGGTTTTGCGATCGCGATTCGGCCACTTCCGTCAGTTTTTGGGGTACGTCCAAGAACAAAAGTGACTCCAAATTAGGTGTATTACCTAGGGTAGGAGTCTTGGCTCACGATTTGGAGGTTTTCGGCGATGCGATATCGCTTTAGACACCCACGCTGCCCGCTGCGGTGGCGGCGCTGCGGCCTTTATGGTGAGGGCATTCCTGTCCCATTGTGATCCTCTCGATGTCACGAGCGCGTAGGTGTGCTCGGATCTCATTTTGGATACCGTTAGGGTTCGAAGCGGATATCGCATATTGCGTATTTTCCGGGTTTGCTAGGTTTGGACCGTTGGATGGTCCAAATTATTATATGTTGATCTAGGTATTACCAGGCTCGTGTAGGATTCGACGGATCGTAAATGGAGTCCCGGATACTCGAAAATGCCAACCCTAGGGTTAGGGTTTTAGCGACCGTCCAATCGTGCGATCGTGAGGATCCGACCGTCCGATCTGGACCAAACTTGCAGGACGTGTGTCCTAGAGCCCTGTAGAACCTATAGGAACTTTGGATCGGAATTTGGAGGTCGTGGGCCCCGCGGGCCCGTTTGACCAAGTTTGGGTAGTTTGACCCTGGGTTGACCGCTAGACTTTCCTTGTAGTTCTACCATCCCAGGAGGGCTAGAATGACCCTAGTGACAGGTCTCGAGTGTTGTTGAGTGAAACGGAGACCGTGAGCTTAAGATATAATTTAGTGAAATTAAATGGGGGAGTTTACGGTATGCTTTATTTGTGGAGGTTTATATAAGTTTAGAAATTATATCTTATATAATTAATTGTGTGGATGTTTAAAGGTAATTAAAGCGATTGAATGTTAGCTTACAGTGCTATACGCACTACTCCCACGCACCCCATATTGTGATCATGTTGAGGGTGGTGAGAATGTAGCGAGTGCCTGGGCGGTGAGGTCGCACGCGTCTTTGGATTAGCAGCGTGTTGTTGCGGACCCCATACGTGGCCGGTGCGTCCGGACGCATGAGGAGATGTGATTGTGTGTGGTGAGAATGTAGCCGCCCCAGGAGGTCGCACGCGTCTTTGGATTAGCGGCGTGTTGCACCATACGTGGCGGGTGCGTCCCACGATGAGGAGATATGGTTGTGTGAGGCTGGTGAGAATGTAGCGAGCCCAGTGTGGTCGCACGCGCCTTTGGATTAGCCGGCGTGTTGCGGACTCCCCATCGTGGCCGGGTGCGCCCGACGTATGAGGGGAGATATGGTTGTGTGAGGTGGTGAGAATGTAGCGTGCCCGGTGTGGTCGCACGCGTCTTTGGATTAGCCGGCGTGTTGATTGCGGACCCCATACGTGGCGGTGCGTCCGGACGTATGAGGAGATGTGATTGTGTGAGGGCTGGTGAGAATGTAGCCGTGCCTGGTGGTCGACGCCGCCTTTGGATTAGCGAAAGCGTGTTGCCCCATACGAGGCGGTACGTCCCGTCGTATGAGGGGTGATATTGTGATTGTGTTTGGTGTGTTGTGGTGGATAAATATTAGAATGTATGTATTTGTATGGCTGTAATGGTTTATTGATATTAGGAGTCAGGATAGATATGAAAGAGCTACGTGTGGCTTGATCCCTTAGTAGGGTACGTAGGCAGCCTGAAGTTACTAGGTGCAGCCACATATTAGACCCCACTTAGGTGGTCGTATTGGGATTGGTTTGGACCTCGTTGTTGGTCCCAAAACTTGGTTGAATTGAGGCTTGTCCTGGGGACTAAGTGAGTGAAGGTGCGCGTGAGTAGATTTTGAAGTTGTTATATGCATGTTTGATGCATTAAGTTATTTTAAGAACTTTGTGGGCAGTCTTGCTAGAATCATTTGAAGGCCGGAGGCCATTTATGTAAATTGCATGAGCTTATATTGTGCATGCTGCCGGTTGGAGTTATAAAATGCGTTCTTTGCAGGTGGAAATTTTGGGGAATGTTCAATTTATAGGGAGACTCTGAAATTTCGCAGAAAGTCTCGTGCCCTTAATCCTCTATGGCAAATGAGGACGTAGATTTAAGGAGTGAACCGGCATGGGGTGATGCGGGGTCTCCGCGAGGTTCGCCCGAGTTCTGGGAAATTCGGACGGGTCCTGCCGGCTTGGTATCGAGCTTGGGTTCAACTTCTTGTGGACCCCTGCACCTGTGTGTGCATCCTTAAGTTGTGGGATCGTGATGGGTTCCGTCACGGGGCGTCATCGTTCGACGCGGAGGACTGTTGGATATGGATGGATTTAGGATATTGATGAGTACGCTGAAGGGTGTCACGTTCCTAGAAACGTGTCTATCCAAATTGTCACATCTCAATATCCTATGTACAAGGAAAATGGAAGGGTTGGAAGTATTGAATCCGCTGAGACGAGATGAAATCGTCAGAGAAAGGTGATAGACGAGTTACAAGGGAGTGAAGGAGTTGTGAGTCCGACCAAGGAGGGTCGTGACATATTAAAGTGAGAAGTAGTAGTGTTGGGTGGAGTATCATCTCACTCGCGTGGGCTTGAATGTCGCAATTGACAGGAGTGGAACCTCAAGGTTCTTTTTCCTTGCTCTCTCACGCAGAGAATTTGAATTCCAAAATTTCTTGGAAGTCCGGTCATTGGGAGTTTGACCAGCGACTTGGATTATTTCTGTCTACCCCTCTGGAAAGGGAACCAATAGGGGAAAGAGAAAGAAGAAAGGTACAAAGGCCGTTGAGGCAGAAGTAGAGCTAGAGCTTTACCACAGACAGAGGTTGTTGAGTTCTTATGGGCAGGAGGGCATGGAGTTGATAAACTCGTTTCTAGAGATCCTTCATTGCCTGAACATGTTGCTAATTCTCGATTGTGTGCAGTGAGCACGAAGTCGAAGATATTAAGAGCTCAACCTTTCTTTGAGGAGTGAATTCTCGAAGATTGAATCACTAGATTCATGATCCGAAGAACGGCTTTAGTATAATCGAAACCACAAGTGTGGAAAAAGAGTTAGATAGCCGTATTCCTTTTATAGAAGGAGGCTCGTGTGTGGTGGGAATACTCCAGTCAAATCCACGGATGAGACCTAGATGGATTGGGTGAACCTACCGTGGTGATGAAGAGAATGCTTTGGGGTCTCACCCATGTGAGCACGTTTGAGCAGAAATCTTCCATCGGAATCAGAAAGGGATCAGGGTAGAGGAAGGAAGATGATGATTACAATTCGGTAAAAATGATCCTTTCTGACATCCCTCTCAAAGAATCGTGTTGGCGATTGCTTATCGATTCTAAAGAAAGAAGGAAGATATTAACAAGTCAAAGAGTATGGATTCTCTTCATGGGAGAGATGGAAGAGAATCAAATCACAAATGGAAGCGTTTAGCTTTCAGAGGAAGATTAAGCATTACAGCAGCTATTAAAGGATGTTCCTAGTGGAAGAAAGAGACTTCTCTTCCTCTGCTTGTTTGGATAGAGCTAATGGCTTGGCTGCCAACCTGGTTGTGGAGGATGAAGCATGGAACCTGAGTAGTAGATGCGGGCCCAGTACTCACACCTTTGGAATGACAGTATGAAATTTCGAGGACGAAATTTTTATAAGGGGGGTAGTATGTAACACCCCGACCCCAAATTTATCCCATGTTTAATTAATTTAAATGGAATTGAGAAATTACCCGTGGGATAGGGTATTTTAGTCATTTTCTTACCCGAAAGGAATTTGAAATTCGGTTGTACCGTTGCTATGAAGAGCACGGTGAGATGAGTCCGTAGACACGTAGTGGGCTCGAATCGGAGTTGTAACGAGAGAGATATGGTCAGAAGAAGCTCAGTGGCATAATCGTAAATATTTGGAAATTGGATTTTTGGTTAAAAGACGGAAATGCCCCGTCTGCTCTCTCTCTCCCGCGCGTCTCTCCTTCTCCCTCCGCTGGTTCGCGACCGCAATGGAGGCCGCCACGCTTTGGCCGGCCGCTCTCGTCCGACCACCAAAGTCGTGACGGTACCAAAATGACCGCCGTCCTCTTCCTACCCCACCGGTCTCGCCTGGCGGGATTTCGCGAAAATCAAGAAAACCGCGGTTCGCCGAAACTGCCGGCCGTTCTCCGTCGTCCGCCGCCATTTTTGGCAATCAAGGTATGGAAATTCATCCCTTCTGCATGCTCTAGCTGATGGTTGGGTAGGATTTCATAAATTTTGAGGCTAGGTAGCTCGATCTACGAGTTGAAATTGGCCGGTTTTGCGATCGCGATTCCGGCCACTTCCGATCAGTTTTGGGGTACGTCCAAGAACAAAAGTGACTCCAAATTAGGTGTATTACCTAGGGTAGGAGTCTTGGCTCACGATTTGGAGGTTTTCCGCGATGCGATATCGCTAGACACCACACGCCGCGTGTGGCGGCGCGTGCGGCACTCTGAGGGCATTCCTGTCCCATTGTGATCCTCTCGATGTCACGAGCGTAGGTGTGCTCGGATCTCATTTGGATACCGTTAGGGTTCAAGCGGATATCGCATATTGCGTATTTTCCGGTTCGCTAGGTTTGGACCGCTGGATGGTCCTGAAATTATTATATGTTGATCTAGGTATTACCAGGTTCGTGTAGGATTCGACGGATCGTAAAATGGAGTCCCGGATACTCAAAATGCCAACCCTAGGGTTAGGGTTTTGCGACCGTCCGATCGTGCGATCGTGAGGGATCCGACCGTCCGATCCTGGACCAAACTTGCAGGACGTGTGTCCTAGAGCCAGTAGAACCTACAGGAACTTTCGGATCGAATTTGGAGGTCGTGGGCCCCGCGGGCCCGTTTGACCAAGTTTGGGTAGTTTGACCCTGGGTTGACCGCTAGACTTTCCTTGTAGTTCTACCATCCCAGGAGGGCTAGAATGACCCTAGTGACAGGTCTCGAGTGTTGTTGAGTGAAACGGAGACCGTGAGCTTAAGATATAATTTAGTGAAATTAAATGGGGGAGTTTACGGTATGCTTTATTTGTAGAGGTTTATATAAGTTTAGAAATTATATTTTATATAATTAATTGTGTGGATGTTTAAAGGTAATTAAAGCGATTGAATGTTAGCTTACGATTACTACGCACTTCCCATATTGTGATCATGTTGAGGGTGGTGAGAATGTAGCGTGCCCGGTGTGAGGTCGCACGCGCCTTTGGATTAGCGGCGTGTTGATGACCCATACGTGGCGGTGCGGCCCCGACGATGAGGGAGATGTGATTGTGTGAGGGCTGGTGAGAATGTAGCCGGCCCGCAGGAGGTCGACGCGTCTTTGGATTAGCCGGCAGTTGATGGCGGACCCCATACGTGGCGGTGCGCCCGGACGTATGAGGAGATATGGTTGTGTGAGGGTGGTGAGAATGCAGCGGGCCCAGGTGTGGTCGCACGCGTCTTTGGATTAGCCGGCGAGTTGATTGACCACACGTGGCGGGTGCGTCCCGGACGTATGAGGAGATGTGATTGTGTGAGGGTGGTGAGAATGTAGCGTGCCCGGTGGTGAGGTCGCACGCGCCTTTGGATTAGCCGGCGTGATTGCACCCCATACGCGGGTCGGTGCGTCCCGACGTATGAGGAGATATGGTTGTGTGAGGGCTGGTGAGAATGTAGCCGGTGCTGAGGTCGCACGCGCCTTTGGATTAGCGGCGTGTTGGCACTCCCATCGTGGCGGGTGCGTCCCCCGTATGAGGAGATGTGATTGTGTGGCTGGTGAGAATGTAGCCAGGCCCGATGGTGAGGTCGCACGCGTCTTTGGATTAGCCGGCGTGTTGGCGGACCACGTGGCGGGTGCGTCCCGTATGAGGGGAGATATGGTTGTGTGAGGGTGGTGAGAATGTAGCGGGCCCAGGTGAGGTCGCACGCGTCTTTGGATTAGCCGGCATGTTGATTGCGGATTCTACACGTGGCCGGGTGCGTCCGGACGTATGAGGAGATGTGATTGTGTGAGGGCTGGTGAGAATGTAGCGGGCCTGGGGTGAGGTCGCACGCGTCTTGGATTAGCCGGCGCAGTTAGCCCTACACGAGGCCTGCACGTCCCGTCGTATGAGGGGTGATATTGTGATTGTGTTTGGTGTGTTGTGGTGGATAAATATTAGAATGTATGTATTTGTGTGGCTGTAATGGTTTATTGATATTAGGAGTCAGGATAGATATGAAAGAGCTACGTGTGGCTTGATCCCTTAGTAGGGTACGTAGGCAGCCTGAAGTTACTAGGTGCAGCCACATATGAGACCCCACTTAGGTGGTCGTATTGGGATTGGTTTGGACCTCGTTGTTGGTCCCAAAACTTGGTTGAATTGAGGCTTGTCCTGGGGACTAAGTGAGTGAAGGTGCGCGTGAGTAGATTTTGAAGTTGTTATATGCATGTTTGATGCATTAAGTTATTTTAAGAACTTTGTGGGCAGTCTTGCTAGAATCATTTGAAGGCCGGAGGCCATTTATGTAAATTGCATGAGCTTATATTGTGCATGCTGCCAGTTGGGTTATAAAATGCGTTCTTTGCAGGTGGAAATTTTGGGGAATGTTCAATTTATAGGGGAGACTCTGCCGAAATTTCGCAGAAAGTCTCGTGCCCTTAATCCTCTATGGCAAATGAGGACGTAGATTTAAGGAGTGAACCCGGCATGGGGTGATGCCGGGTCTCGCATGAGGTTCGCCAGTTCGGGAAATTCGGACGGGTCCTGTCATGTTGGTCGATGCAAATGGAAAAACATCATGTATCATATCCATGACTTGATCATTAGCATCCACAATAGGTTGAACATTGTCCACTCTTGTGGCATTTGAAGACGAAGCATGCTTTAATTGTTCCCCGTGATGGTTCCAAATGCTATATGTCTCAATCATTCCATTCCTTACTAAATGAAATCCAACATTTTCAATTGTCTCCCATAACGTGTTGTTGCACCTCCTACAAGGACAACGGATTCTAGTTGCACCCGGGTTGTGTCTACGTGCAAACTCAATAAAATCCTCGATTCCATCCAAGTATTTGTCTGCGCATCTGTTCGGGTTCTGTATCCACCTTTTGTCCATAATTTCTGAAACCAGAATCACAACACAACAATCACAACAACTTCATACGAAGTTATAATGTCACCTTATGCCTCCGGTAAGGGTCCTATCCCATTCGGGAATGCATACTCCTGCCACGTAACCTACGACTACATGAAATTAGATTTCGATGTGGATGAATTTCGCCAACATCTCGCTACAGTTCTTGAGGTGGCCATAGGTATAAATACCTACGTACCACCCGAAGAACGTACCAAGATGACATCGAAATATCCACAATCGAAACCTAATCCTGTAGCCATAGATTACGTGACAACACTATGCATTACCAAACTGTCCAAATAATGGGACAATTCAAGAATTAATTGGGCCGCAGTCATGCATTACGCATCCATGCACGAAATCCAACTAATCTCGAACGGGAAACTAAGTGTTACTAAACATAAAAATAAAAGCACGAAGTTAATTTCAATTAACTTCGTACATCACAACAGATTGTGCTACGTTACACACAATTTAACAACATAATATAAATATAACTTCCCAAGAAAATTTTAAACATAACAAATTAACATTATTAATATATAAAAAGAATAAAATACCTTCTCAATCGTTCTCCACCAATCGCTAATTACAAATATCCCTAACGAAAACAAAATAAAAAACCTTAGTACGAACTTAAATTAATACTTTTAAACTAATGACGAAAAATATTTACCCAATTAATGTATTGAAGTCCCAGCAGCGGCAGAGAGGTTGAGAGAGAGGCAGAGGCAAAATGCTTTGTTTTTGCATTCTGCCTCTGCAATGGCAGAATTCTAATATGAAGAAGAAGGACTTTGCTCGACGAATACATAATTTTCGCGCAAACTTCCGTCAAAAAACCAAATAGTCCGTCGTGCAAACCCTTTTTTCGTCAGCGCAATCACCTGCCGACATCTAACTTTTTGCGCGACTGGTATTTTCCGTCGCGCAAAAACAAAATTCCGTTGCCCAAAACAAGATATTCGTCGCGCAAACTTGGAACTTTAAGCGACGAATAGTATGTACGTCGCGCAAAAAAAAATCCCAACCTGTAATTTTGGTGCCAAAAATAAAATATCTCTCGCCCTCTTACGCGACGAAACATCTTCCGTCACGCTTGTCTTTGCGACGAAGAATTTAATCGCACAAGCTTTACCGCTAAATAACGGGACCCACGGGTTCGTCCGTTTTGCCCGATTTAATCGCTGTACCGTCGCGCAAGGTTGTCTTAAGTGACGATATTTCTCGTCCGCAAATGTTTCGCGCCAAAAAATTTCCGCTCTTTTTAACTCTTTGCGCGGCAGCGATTTTTTAGTCACGCAAAGACATTTCGTGCGATGAAAAATTTGGTTGCGCAAATTTTCATGGATTCTTGCGACGAATATTTTCTTTCGTCGCGCCAGTATGTTTTGCGCGACGAATTATTCTTCGTCGCGCAATCTTTCGTCGCGCAAATGGTGAAACGTAGTAGTGGAAGGAAGTTGTATTTCTCCTTCTAGTGGCCTTGACCTTTGTGATGAAGGTGCTTGGGTTTTTCCTAGTAGTCACTGATTTGGATCGGATCGGATTATTATATGATTTATTTTGAGATGTACAAAAAATCAAAATTTCATTAGTAGCCTCGTTCTTTTATTGTATTTATCTACTTTTTATATCAAATTTTAATATTTATAACTATATAAAAAATTAGTTTTAAGTGTATTCTTAGTGCATATAAAACTAAAATTACTCATTTACACATATAAAATAGGGAGTTTCACTAAAACACCCAAAATGGAGGTTGAAATTATAAAAAAACCCAACACCCAAAACACTTTATAAACACACCCAAAACTCATCATTACACACACTCAAAACCTATTTATAAACACACCCAAAAAGTTGACTTTGGGGTTGATTTTGGGTGTGTTTATATGTTTAAATAGTGCTTGGGTTTTTTTATAAATACATGTCTAGGATTGGGTTTATTTATAAATTTGTATATAAAATATTAATATAAAGTATAGAAAAACTAAATTATACTCCATTCTAAGTCAGATCGGATCAATTTTGCCTATTTCATTTGCATACTCCCTTGGAGATGCTATGGATCACTTTTTCTTTTCTTTTCATCCTTTTTCCACTTTCATTCTCTCCTTCCTTGTAATTCAAGCCGTTGTTGTTTTGCTTCATGAAAACGGAAATTCAATGTTTTTGACAAAAAAACAGAACAAGAACACAATGTTCTTTTCTTACTGAAGAATTATTAATCTGAAATGGAGAGATTCTTATATATCTCCTTTACTATATCTCCACTTTTTGAAAAGAAAAAGACAACCAACTTTACAGAGGTTTAAAGAAGATGAGGTGAGGGCGTGCTTACCAAATAGAGAAATGCTAGCAACCTTCTCCACTTTAAATAAGAAGGTAAGAAAGTTGTGAAATGTTTTTGGATAAATTGAATACATTTAATAAAGGTAAACTTGGAAAACAAAAGTTAACTTGAATAATATATTAATGACATTGTTTTAAGTGTAAGGAGAATGACACATGTCAAGCAAAGAAAGAAGAAGGTCCAAAGGAGAAAGTTAGAGAGAAGGTTGCTAGTATTCCCCTACCAAATATATTATCACCTACAATCAATGTCGTCCAATATTGGGCTAAAACAAGATATCTACCAAAACAATACCAGAAAAACATATATAACGAAAACAAGACCAAAATCTCTAAAGAAAGACATATTATCTTTGAAGGCTTGGTGGATTTTTATGCAAGGCGGCATCAGTGCGACGCCCGGAAATGACTAAAATGTCTATACACCTATACATGCGCCATGTGAGCTATGGTAAACCCTAAACCCTAATATGTAAGAGTTGATTTACTTGACTGTTGACAGAAGTTTAGGGGAAAAGTGAGTCAAATTAACTTCTAAAGTATTAACAAAATAAAAAAAATGTAGGTGGGTGGAAATAATGAGCAAAGAGAAAAAGATGAAAAGAAAGAAACAAATATCTGTCTCGAGATTCTCCACCATGAAGCAAACTATTAACCAAATTGTAATTCTCTTCAGATCCATTCCATTTCTAGATCCAGATCCAACTATTCTCATCATCTCAGCCTGTTTTGTTTTGCTGTTGTTGCTGCTAGAAATGGAAGCAGCAGCAAGCATAGTTTTATCCCCTGCTTTGCAAGTGATCTTTGACAGATTGGCATCCCCAACCCTACAAAAGCTTTCTGATATGTGGGGTGTCAAGGACAACCGCCACAAGCTACAACTTGCCTTAAAGAAGGTTCAAGCTATTCTTCAAGATGCAGAGGAGCAACAATTAATCAACAAATCTGTCAGGCTTTGGTTGTCAAATCTCAAGAATGCTGCTTCTGTTGCTGAGGACCTTCTGGACTCGTTTATCGCTCAAGAAAATATAGAAGGCTCGTTGAGGAGTGCTCATAGAGATTTCATCAGTTCTTTGAGGAGTGCTCGTACAGATTTCACTAGTATCAGTTCTTATGTTACAAAAGGCTATGATGCTGAAAGAATTAGAGAGGCACTCCGCAAGCTAGAAATGACGGTACATGACGGGCTCTTTGAATTTAATTTTAGAGAGCCTAGTATAGTAGATCGACGATATATCAAAAGGGACACTGTCTCTCGTGTGGTCGACTCAAAGATATATGGAAGAGATGATGACAAAGAGAAGTTAGTCAAACTGTTACTATCTTCTGAAACTTCCGAGGATGGATATGCAACCTGTATTCCAATAATTGGTATTGGAGGAATTGGCAAGACCACTCTTACTCAGTTGGCATATAACGACGAGAGGGTACTCCAACACTTCGACTCTAGAATCTGGATTTTTGTTTCTGAGGAATTCAATGTCAAGAAGATTATGAAGGCAGCCATTGAGAGTGCAATAGGAGTTGAATGCAACTTGTCGGAGATTGAACTACTTCAGTCTCGGCTTTCACAATTGCTGCAGAAGAAAAGATATCTGATTGTGTTAGATGATATTTGGACTGAAGACCAGGATGATTGGGACAAACTAAGACCTTTGTTTAGTGGGGGTCTTGATGGATGCAAAATCATTGTCACTACCCGCAGTCAAAAAATTCCATTCATGATGGATTTCCCAAATTCACCATTTTTTTTGAACGGTTTGAAGGATGACGATTGCTGGTCTTTGTTCAAGCACCGGGCATTTGGACGAGGAGAAGAAGAGAAGTATCCAACTCTTTCGCGGATTGGAAAGCAGATTGTCAAAAAATGTGGAGGTGTGCCTCTCGCAGCAAAAAGTTTGGGAAGTTCAATGCGTTTGAAAAGAGAAGAAAACCAGTGGTCATTTATGCGAGATTGTCAACTTTGGGAATTAGATGTAAGCAAACATAAATTTTTGCCTGCACTGATGCTCAGTTATCATCACCTACCGTCACATGTCAAACAATGCTTTGCATTCTGCTCATTATTTCCCAAAAATTATGAGTTCAAGAAGCAGAAGTTAATTCATCTATGGATGGCAGAAGACTTCATTCCAGAAGAGGGAAGCAAGCGACCTGAAGACATTGGTGACGAATACTTTTCCGAATTGTTGTGGATATCTTTCTTGCAAGAAGTACGGCTACATGAAGGTGGAGAAACAATTGGATACAAGATGAATGATATAATACATGATCTTGCACGATATGTTGCAGGAAAAGAATATGTGGTACTTGAACAGGGTCGTCCACAAAATTGGTCACCAGCAGAGATTCGCCACGCATCTGTTGTTTATAGATATGCTGCAAGAATTACAATTCCAGAAACTCTATATGAAGCAGAACATTTGCGAACTCTTTTATTGATCGGAGATTCTGGCAGGTTAGAGAACGGATATAAAATTTATTCAAGTTTTCAATACTTGCGGGTGCTAGATCTCAACAACTGTGATCTTGTTGATCTGCTGAATTCCATGGGTGACTTGATATGTTTGAGATATCTTGACTTGTCTTACACGCATATCACCCAGTTACCTAGAAGCTCACATCATATGTTTTCTTTGGAGACCCTAAACCTAATTGGTTGCCATAATCTTCAATCTTTGCCTCATTTGGGATCAAGATTAAGACATCTTAACTTAAGTGGATGTGTGCGTTTGATTGGTATGCCTCCGAATATTGAATTTTTACGTCGTCTTCAGACATTGCCACTTTTTGTTGTGCCGAAGTTGGGGAAGATTCAGTTGGAAGGTTTAAATCTTTATGGGGAGTTGAATATTGCTCACTTGGAGAATCTTTGTAGGGAGTTGAATATTGCTCACTTGGAAAGTCAATTCTTTTTCTCTTTAATGAAATCAGCAGAACTGCGAAAGAATGAAAATCTTGAGTCATTGGGATTATATTGGGGTCTTATTCCGCAATTTAGAGATTCATTCCCAAAACTACATAATGCCCAACCTGAAGTAGGTGTCTCAGGATCACATATAGCACGACAATCTGAAGAAGTTATTAGAGGTCTGCAACCACACGAAAATCTGAAAAAGCTAGTTATAAATGGGTATCCAGGAATCAAATTTCCTAATTGGGCTCTCCCAAAACTTGTCGCTGCTGATTTCACCAACTGTAGAAGTTGTGAACATCTTCCAGCCCTTGGGAATTTTCCGCTACTTAAGACACTTTCTCTGCAAGGAATGCATGGCGTGAAGAGCATTGGTACAGAGTTCTATGGTGACTGTAAAGACATATGGTTTCCATCACTCGAAGAACTATCAATAAGTGATTTTGCAAACTTGGAAGAGTGGTCAAGTGCAAATGTTGGAAATGCATTCCCTAGATTGAAGAAATTAACTGTAAAGAGTTGCCCCAAGTTAGGACATATACCGTTACCTCAGTCCCTTCAACATTTGGAGCTGCGGAATTGTAATCCTACGATGGTGCCCGTAGCAGATTTAAGTTTGCTATCTGTTCTTATTCTTGACAAAATTCCAGACCTAGTGTCTCTCCCAGAAGGGCTTTTTGCATCAGCTAGTCTGTCTTCCTTGAAGATTTTGTCTTGCCCCAAGCTTCATTCAATGCCTTTGGAGATGCAAAACCTTAGTTCTCTGAAATCATTGACCATTCGTTGGTGTGAAGAATTGTCCTCTCTGCCACAAAGTTTAAAGAACGTCAAATTTCTAGAGTCACTGGAGATTAGTAATTGTAACCATCTAATATCCCTGCCAGATGGTGGAATTGCAGGTTTGGCTTCACTTCGAACTTTGTCCATTGAAAACTGCAGTGAGCTTACTTCTCTGTCGTCGAGTTTGGAACAGCTCACATTGCTTGAGGACTTGACCATCATGGACTGTCCAAAACTTGGTTCTTTTCCAGCAGGTGTGCAACACCTCTCCTCCCTTCGAAGTTTGATGGTTTTGAACTGTCCTTGGTTTGATTCTTTGCCAGAAGGGTTGCAAAATTTCAAGACTCTGCAATGCTTGGAAATTAGAAGCTGCCCCAATCTAACCTATTTGCCAGAATGGTTTAAGGATCTTGATTGTCTTAGATCTTTGATCATATATGATTGTCCTAATATAAAACTATTGCCATCGGGTTTCAATCTTCTCACTAAACTCCAGACCCTCTCTATTCAAGAATGTCCAGAGCTTGAGGAAAGATGCAGACAAGGTAGCGGTGAGGATTGGTCGAAAATAGCCCATGTCCCGCATAAGTACATTGGACTGCTTGAGGTAAAGCGGTCTGGCGAAGCGAGCACATCTGGAAGCTCTTCTGTCCAAGGATCTTCTCAGTAAGAAACTTCTATTTCATTGCCATCAACAAGCTATTATCATTATGGTAAGTCATTCCTCTTGGTATTATCATTATGTATTTCTATGTACGAGGCTGTTTTGAGAATCCTCTGATTTGGTATTGTATAGATATCATATTAATTAAATTCCTGTGTTTTCGTCTGAAAATAAAAAGCAACACTCCGTATAGGTGTTGTTGATTGATACTTTTGTTTCGAAATGCGAACATTGTAGATATATGACTCTCTCAATATTAAAAAAGCATAAAAAAGCAACCTTGTATAATTAGTTCAAAAGTGTTACTTGTCTCTGTAAGTTGATGAAAGGAATTTTCTTTTGTGGTTTTGCCGCTGCAGGGCCGCAGGGATTTGATGTTTTGAGGAGGGAGATAGTGGCCACAGGGGAAGGTTTATTGATGATAGGCTTTTTGGGTTTTAATCGTTTTATACTTGCAACTGCCTCCCAAGAAGCTGTTTCATTGCTTAATGGCAGAATGGATTGGTGGAGCAACATTGGCAATGTGATGGAAGATATAAGACGGTTGGTGGTCGACATGTTCATGACGGATGTTTTGTATCAAACTTGAAAGGGCAACGGTGTGGCACATGCTCTTACTCAATTTGGCTTGAAGGAAGGCTCCAGTTTCGTTTGGGCGGCACCACCTTGGTTGGACTCTCTTTTAGGGAAAGATAGGGATGTGAGGGTTGGGTGTTTTTTCTGTATTTTTTGTGGAGGTGTTGTGGTACTCCTTTTCCTTGTCCAAATTTTCCTCTGTGTGGGGATTTTTCATGGCAAAGGTTTTAACGAGGCCATTGTTTTTGCCTTCTTATACGTTTTCGTAGTTGAATGAAATTCTCCTTTTTATTATAAAAAGAGGGTTTACTTCTCTCTTAATTTTGATTCATTTACTTTTTATTTAGGCTTTTTATCACAAATGGTCCTTCACGTTTATGAAATTATCACGAATGGTCCTTGAGGTTTTTTTGTGACACTAATAGTCCTTAACGTTTGAGATTTTTATCACAAATGGTCCCTACCGTTATAAATTCTATTAAATGTGACATGGAAGATAAGTGAAACCCACATGTCCAGTCACATTGTGACATGTGGATAAAAAAATAATTAAATAAATTTTTTATTTATTTCAAGTTTTCATTTTTGTGGGGAATTGGTAAATTGAAGGTCTGGCCTCCGATCTGAAAGCAGAGTTATCCAAGGAAGCTTTCTTTAATCTGAAGGTCTGGGAAGTAATTGGAATAGCTGCATTATTTATCCTCTCTGTGTTATCAATGTGCCTTACTTCACGTAAGAAATTAAGGAAAGCTAGGGACAAGATTCCCTTTAGTCAAATCCCAACCGTCTCAAAAGAAATTAAGGAAGTTAGCAAGTTTCTGCAAGTGAATTTGCTCCTCGTTATGGAATTCTTCTCACCATTCACGACAAATCCAGTGACAAAGAAGCATAAGATCATGCTCCGTTTGGGTACGGAAAATCAGAAAATGGAGAGAATAGCAATCGACAGTTCATTTAATCAATTAAAGCGATTGTGGCTGTACAACTGGATAAAGGAGTTCCAAAGATCACATAAAGGTATAAGGCTTCTTCATCGATCCAATAAGCGCCCGCCTCCTCTAGTTGGCCCGCCTGAATTCTCTCGCTTGGGTTGGGGCCACTTTGGTTTACATTGAGGACCTTGAGGTGGCAGTGGGAAAGAAAAAACAGAGGGAGAAGAAGAGGACAGGAGAAGAGATGTTGAGCAAAGGGTGAAGAGGCGAGAAGGGGAGAGAGACGAAGTAAGGAAGGGGATGAAGAGTTCCAGAAAAAAAAAACAATTGGAATTTTCATTAATAAAATTATTTAATTATTTCTTATCCACATGTCACAATGTGATTGGACATGTGGGCTCCATTTATCTTCCACGTCACACTTAACGGAATTTATAACGGCAGGGATCATTTGTGATAAAAAATCAAAACGTTAAGGACTATTAGTGTCACAAAAAAACCTCAAGGACTATTCGTGATAATTTCATAAACGTGAAGGACTATTTGTGATAAAAAGCCTTTTATTTAAATAAAGTTTTAGTCATATTGCATTGTTGTATTGTAGATTTTTGCTTGATAGTTGCCATTTGATTGCCCATACAACAGCTCTCTTTGCTCGACAGCCATCACTTGACATCAACTGAAGGCCGTCTCACTGATGAAGGTGCTTGGGAGTTTCCTGGGGAGTTTCAATACTTTTCATTTGACAGACACTCTTCTTGCATATAGATCAAGCAATGTCGTCCAATATTAATGGTGTATGCTGACAATTTTTTTTATTAAAAACAAATTATGTGGATCATTTGAGTTCATTCGTGAACCAAACACAAAATTTTCTCTCCTTCCTCGTAATTCAACTCTCTTTTTTTAGTCACTGGCTCCATGATTCCGCTGCAAGAACGATAGTGAAAAACACAAATACACTAAACAAAAGAGTTCAATGTAATCTAATAGAAATGCCAAACAATCCCATGCCAAAGTTCTTACATTATCTATAACCTCTTCTATAAACAAAACCAGAGCAGCTTTTCTTTGCTAGCTTTCTGACTTGAGAGAATTGTGGCATTACAAATGTTCTTGACTTCCAAAATGGATCTAGCAACACCCTCAATAAGGACATACATAAAGTTTTCTAAAAACAAACTTTTTTCCTTTTACATCTTACCATCCCTGAACCCCGAATGACAATTGTGGCAGTAGAAATCATCTTGCTACGGCTTACCATTCCTCCTGCTACTTTTGATTGCTCAGCTCCATGATGAAGAAAAAGGAACATTTTCTTCAAATTTTGAGAATGCTCCAGGATATACCGGGCAAATTCGATTTCATTAGACCCAGTGGAAGGCTCTATGGTTACCTCCTTTAGCTGACGAACAAAAGCAAGGTTTTGCAATTTCCAGTATCCCATACCAAAGCAAGACTGGAAATCAAGGCATACATATTTATTGAAAAAGACAACCAGATAAGTTTATTCTTTTACAATAATTTATAAGTAACTGAATCTAGAAATTACTATAAGAAAATGTGTGCGAGAGGGAGATCAGCAGGCAACATTGACTTACACTTACTACAGATTTGGCGTCCCCTCCGTCAAGGCTAGTCTTTATGTATAGACTGTTCAAATTAGTCATTCCTCTAACAAGAGAAACCATTGCTGGGACAAGGTCATCTTTCAAGCTACTACAATGAATACCCAATTTACGAATATTATCCAATGGTGCTGACATGGAACCTTCCTTGAATGCCTGCAAATTTATCAAGAAAGAATCATAAATAGAAAGAAGGCATGAAGCTACACCCCAGGAGATAAAAAAACAGTAATAAAGTTTAACTAGCTGCTATATATCTCAGAGTCTAGATAAGTAACCATCAATTGATAAAAAAATTAAACCATAATGTTTCTCAATTTAAACATTTTATTAAAACTATATTATAGGATTTTCAACTTAGTACACTCTCTGACAAATAAAATATATACATGGAATTTAAACAGAACTTGCAGCATAAATAAGAAATCGCATTATTCCAACAGCTAATGTCAACCTTTCAAATGATTTCAAATTCCTACAAAATATAAAGGTGTTGAGGATAGTGTCAATTTTACCTTCATGGTCTCCTCGTTTATGATAAGAACCTTCGCCCAGCGTACACTATGAAGAAACTCAAATACTTTATCAAATTTCTCAAATACTTCATCAAATTTATTTGTCTGAGACGCTAAAAAAATCTCTACTTTTTCCAAACCAGTTAATTTCCCCAGATTCAGACTATTGTTCAAAATGCCTTCCCATTTCAAATATTTCAGATTTGGAGCAAAAATATTCACCTCTATGCTGCTCGTTAGTGCGTGGTAATCCTTAAAGCTTATATCAATACTTCCAATTTTCTGACCAGAGATGTTCAGATGAATAGGGTTAGGATCATTGATCCAAACAAGAAGGGATTCTAAAGACGAACTTTCAATAGAGATTTTTCGCATTCCTCGAATCCAAACCCAAATAAGCTGTAATTCCTTCATGAATTTGCAGGAACGTGAGATCCATTTGAAAAACCTCTCCTCCACTATTGTAACTTTTTCCAGTTTTAAGTAACAGAGATTACTTGAAAAGGATACAGACGGGGCTTCAAGAATCATCCAAGTCAAATGCACTGATAGAGACTGCAAAGACTTAGAAAGAAAAACGCAAGATGGAAGCGCAAGAAAATCACATGCCAAACGGAGATCAAGCACTTCAACATTGCACCTTACCGCATTAACAATCCAGGTGATCACCCGAAAATGATCATCAGAAAACTTGCTCGCTTGTTCAGATCCAAGGCAGCTCCAATTAATGCTGAAGACTTGCATCCTATGATCACCACGATAACACAAGTACCTATCCAAAGGGCTCATCAACTTCACTATCTTCTGGTTGGTTACTCCACGTGGTTTGCAACTTGAATAATCAAAACTCACGACCGGAACTGATAGATGAAATTGCCTGCATCTTTTCGACACGGCGCCCACTCGAGTGAGATCTTTGAAAGAGAGGAAGGAAAGAATCCGATGAGCAACTTCGTCTGGAAGATTGCTAAATCTGTCTATTGCATTTTCAGCACAATTAGCATCTTCAGCTCCACAACTTGCAGATGCCCCTAACTTACGCTTGCGCACCATGACTAACAGAAACCTTTCAAAAAGAAAATACATACATCAATCGAACTTGAAATGAGGGATTTAGCAAAATAGCATGTTATGTAAACAATCACTTACAGGTGTTGGTGCTGGCTGAATCAGATTTCGTCTCCGGCAAAATTAGGCTGACATTTTTTTTTGTCAGAAAAATGAGAAAGAAAAAAGATTAAATTTTTTTTTGTGACTCCTCTACATGATAAAAAAAACTAGCTGAGGTGTTTGATAGTTTTTTAAAAAAATAAAATATAAATTTGGAGTAGAGAGGGTTGGTGCGGAGTTGGCTTCACGCCATCGATGTTGAGGTGGGGTTCTTTAATTTTGTTTTAAAAAAATCTTTTTACTATTATTTAGTAATTTGATCAGATATAATTTTTATTTTCTTTAAAATTACAAATTTACTCTTAATATTGACGGAAATTGGATGGACATTCAAAAAATTGACATCAAATCCTAAATTGGTCATTTTCATATAGTTTAAATTCTTATTTATATATAAAAAAAAGTAAATAGTTCAGGGGAAAAATTGACAATTATAGTATAATTCAAGTGAGTAAAATAGTAATTTATCCGTATTTATAAATATAGTTTATATTTTATTAATTTAATCATCACATTTTGTTCTAAGAACAATGCCTAATTTTCGTCGGTTTAACCCGTTAAATTTGTTCTTCGATCATCTCCTCCTTGAAAGCTAAAATTCATAAAGCTTAATTTCAATACAATTATAGTAAATAACCACTATGTGAAGTGCTACATTGAAAATTGGGAAATTTTCATGTGAACTGCTACATTCAGAAAGCTTACTTTACACCATGCGTGTCGTTTCTTCCATAACTTCACACATTAAAAAATTATTAAACTAATTAGTCTCATTTCTTTTATTATCTTGCCTCTCCCCAATAGAAGGTTCAAAAAATAGATTTCCCTTTGTTTCAATTTTTGACACTAGCTCCTAGTCTTCCACCCATATTTCTGAACCATGCCTCTCTTTAGTAGCTCCCACACCATTTTTTAATCTATTCAAACAAGATGTGAGAAAAATCCTTACCCTAATGTTTTCGTTTGGCTCTCCTTGAACGCGAGAGAGTGACCTCGGCTTCTTCCATTCCTGTTAAGTAAACATGCTGTGCTAATTCTTTTTGGTCATTGCACATGGTGGTTCTCTTTTGGGAGCAGATGGCTCATGTTCAAGGAAATTTTTTTTGGGAGATTAGAAACCTCACTGTTCTGAAATCATTGACGATTCGTTGGTGTGATGAGTTGTCCTCTCTGCCACAGAGTTTAAAGAACCTCAAAACTCTAGAGTCACTTGAGATTAGTGACTGTCACAGTCTACTATCCATGCCAGATGGGGAATTTCAGGATTAAGTTCCCTTTGAACTTTGTCCATTGGGAATTGTAGCCATCTGGCTTCTTGTCATCCAGTTTTGAGCATCTTACATTCCTCGAGCACTTGACGTTTATGTATTGTGAAAATACCTGCAGGATGACTCAAAATGCCTAGAAGAGGGTGAATAGGCCAATTTAAGATTCTAATCAAATAAATAAAAATAAACTTCGGTAGCAGGATTGATATGGCTTATCAATCCTGTAACGTCTTTGGGCATAAAATAAAAGAACACGACAGAATTATTTTACGTGGTAAAACCCCACCTCTGGGGAAAATCCACGGGACTCCTCGATCCAACACAAATCCACTATAGAACGATGATTACAAGAAGTACTCACACACTTATCCTAGACACATTCTAGATAATGTTTACCGACTTCTTCGTAACTCAACTTCATCACGGGATGATCTTCGACACTCCTTATGTTGAACGCACATCTGGCCACGATTGCTTCAAGCTCACCAAGGAAAACCGCCACCACGGTCTTGGTGCCCTCAACCGTATGAGTCACCGACATGCATATGAATGCAATATGAATGATTAAAGTGTTTGATAAATCACCAAGTAAACATTGAACACTTGATGATTTATCTCAAATATACGCACAGCAGCTTTTCTTAGAATTCTATATGCTCAAAACAAATATCTCAAAAGCTGTGTGTGTGAAAATAAAGACCCCCAATTTATTCAAAGCAGGTTCTCTCTAGTAAGAGAGAAACCCAATAGTCCAACAATTCTATTCCAATGTGATTGTCAAGCTTGATCCAATATGAACTCAAGTCAATCACGTCAAAACCAAGACACACTACCATGCAATTAAGAATGATAACATTGATTCAATATCAACTGCCTATAAGGACGCCAAACATGAGACTACAAATAGTATCAATCATGAATATCAATTTTTATCTAGTGTGGACTCTAAATGATAATGCCAAACAACCAATCTTTGGCGAGAAACAATATCTCCTAAAACAAACTAATTTGACCAATCAAGTAGGAGATGAGCAACGTGCAAGTCATAACGGGAAAAGATAAAACTTAAATCAAAATAGAGTCCAACTAGGAAAGTAATCTCAAGAGATAAAATCTAATCCTATTAAAAATAAGATTAAGATAAAAATACTTTGAGTGAAAATAACTCCAATTAGAAATCTTATAATGAATGCATGATTATGTCATGATTTACCTGAAATCAGTTTTTCATACCGGTCAAGTCATGCTTCAGAAACTTGGGATTGAATGTGTTGCACCAAAACATCTAGTAAACGATATTCACACACTAACTCCCAACCTATGCTAGAGTCTAGGAAATGACAATACAATTTTCGTACTAACAATCTCCCCCTTTGGCATTTCCTAGACAAAACACCTATTACAACTAAAAAGAAATTGCATGGGATTTTACAAATGAAATCCTACTCTAAGTTCGAAGCTCTGAATCCCTGCACATTATGAAACAACAAAACCAGTGAAGCATGTGGGAGAAGAAATGTAATTCAAAGCAAAATTACAACACAACTCCCCCTTAATTCTACAACACAACCTCTCCCCCTTTTTATCATAATTTCACACAGTCATCTCTCCCCCTTTTTGTCAGGAAATCCAAAGGGCAAAGAATGAACATAAGGGAGCATATATAAGAGGGAAAGAAAAATAAAAAATAAAAAAATCAGATTGCATTCCCAACATATAAAGACATAGAGAATAACCAATAACGCATGTAAGAGGCTTTATCTTGAAAACAAACAGAAAATTCTTTTTTTTTTTTGGGATACGCGACAGGAAAATAGAGAACTAAAAAGAATAATGAGAAGTTGTTAAGAACCAAAACATACAAAAACAAAAGCAATACACTCAAGACAGAAAGCTCAAAACAATCAAGACATAAAACATACTGTAGATGCAGACCCAAAGTTCTCTTGAAGATATAATTATTTTCCATTCATAAACATGCCAAGTTTGTGGGTAAAGAATGAAAGAAGCAACAAACCCTTTGATGTCTTGAACGCATGTGAAGCAAAGCATGTCGGGGACAAACACACGACAGCACACGAGACTCACAAACTCACAGAGATCAGTAGAGGCATACCACAGTCATGGTGAAAGATAAAAAGGCATCAAATGAGTCTACCATCAAGGAGCAAATGTGTTAAATGAACTCTTTTTCAATTAAGCACAAAAAATATGTCCACACAAAACGAATCCCACCAAAGATTGCACAAACACTAAGTGCATAGTAAGTATAAGAAGATCAATTTATATATATATTTTTTAATACGAATTTTGTGGCTCACTTTATCTAGCTTTCGACATGATCCATGTAACGGATGGTCAATCAGTGTGCTTACGTCAGATGACTGGAGGCAACTGGGTGATGAAGCACCCCTGGGGAAATACTGATCCAAATCATGAAGGCTCCAAAGATAAGCAAGGATAGCAAACCATCACAACCTGTTGACTCGAACCTCGACGTTGGTTAGACAAGAGGCCCGGTTACTGAGCAATGAGTGGTTGACACCCTTTTTTTTTTTTTTTTTTAATTTTAAAATTATTTTTATAAACAGATCAAGAACTTACGCACAGTAGTGTTATGGCAATCCAAAGAGAGACAAGTGCATGATAAGAGATATTCAAAGGACTTCAAGGAAAAGAGTGTGGTGTGCAAAATAAAAATAAATAGATGGATAGATCATTTAATGAAGTTTATAATGCACCAAGACAATGGAAACCTTTGTGTGAAGCTGAGAGTGTAAGTTCTTAATATAGTGCAATGTCAGAGCCCAATCTAAGATCAACAAATACGTTGACGATTACTGGATTGATACACCTTAACAATCCTTGCACGAGCTGGACAGATTTATAAACACAGAAATTAATTGAAATATCATAAAACATGAAAGAGTCTTTGGCATGCAATAGACTCCAAATTAATCTAGAGCACATATACCTAAAGACTTTCTAAGAGTGTCAAATCAAAAGATTATCCAAGGGTTTTGCAGCAATACATTTAAGATCCAAACTTTCTAAAGCAACGGGTTCATGCACAACATTAGTGGAGGAAGACATACAATTATGATTTTCCTTTTTCCTCCAAACTAACTTTGTCTTAGTTGACGGCAAACAATGAAAAGAAGATAGTTTGGATAAGCGGTTTACCTCTATCATAATATTTGAAATCTTATGTTGGATACTTACTTTTCCACCCATGCCATGAGAATTTGAACGAACAAATTCGTTTCGAAGCTTATTGCATCTCGGTCTTATGTGCCAACGAGTTCCACAAAAGTGACAAATTGGAATAAATTTCTTGACTTCATGAGAGGCAGAAGGTTCAATAGGTGAAGTGGATTTGACAAACTTTGTTTTAGACACAGCGGAAGACTTATTACTTGGTTCAAATCCCAAGCCTCGTTTGTCACCATCTCTTCGTCCCATGCTAATCATCTTGTCAATTTTTTCTGCACCAATGGTTAAAGAAACAATCCTTTCTTTTGAATTTTTAAGTTCAAGTTCAAGGGCTTTGTTGTCGGAAGTTAGAGAAGCAATTAATTTATTCTAATCAGTCAATTTTTTCTGCAAAAACATCAATTTTTCGTTCATACCTGCACTTACCTTTTGAATCTGCATCAGGGGATTGAAACTCGTTTGCAATCCTGCAATTTTCCAGCTTCAGCACAGCAACTTCTTTGACGAGCTCACTATTTTGTTTACTGAGCTTCTGAGATGCAGCCAACAAATCATCATATTTGTTCATGATAAACTCAATATTTATACCTTTACAATCATCATCCTCACGTGATTCATCCAAGCTAACTGTGGTTATAAGTGCAACCGTCTTTTCATCATTCTCGCATTCCGATTCACTATCACTCCAAGTAGTATGCATTGCCTTATTCTTGCCATCCTTTTGTTTCTTTAAGGTGTTGGCACATTCCGAAGATATGTGTCCATAGCCTTCACATTCGAAACATTTGACCTTTTCTCTTGGATTCTTTCGCTCATTTAACCTGTGAAATTTAGATCCACCATCGTATAGTTAACAAACCTATTTTTAGAATTTATACCTTTTGAATCTCGACTCTTTGGATCCTGATTCTTGAGAAAGTTCATGAATCGCCTTGTGAGAATCGTTAATTCCTCATCACTGCAATCTTCATTTGAATGCCCATCATCTTCTTCATTCACAACCTTGAACGCAACATTTTTGATCTTTTTAAGAGGTAGATGTTTCATCTCATAGGTTTGTATGGACCCTATGAGTTCTTGAACTTTCAAGGTGTTCAAGTCACGGATCTCTTCAATAGCCGTGATCTTTGGTTGAAACCGTTGAGGCAAGGATCTCAAAATCTTTTTCACAACTCTATCTTCTGGAATTTTTTCACCTAAACCTGAACAAGCATTCACAATTACACAAAGTTTAGCATAAAATTTAGAAAAAGTTTCATTCTCATCCATCATAAGTGTCTCAAATCTGTAAAGTGTGCATTTGAAGCTTGGCTCCCTTGACAATATTTGTTCCTTCATGAGTAACCTGCAAAATATCCCAAGCTTCCTTAGAAGTATCACAAGCAGATATATATTCAAATTGATCGGAAGAGACAGCAGTAAATAAAGCATTTAACCCCTTTTGATTATTAGTGTTGTGTATGACTTCTGCAGTGGTCCACTCCTCTCTAGTTTTGAGGACTGTGGTTTCTTCACCTCCTTTTCCGATCGTCTTTGTGGGTTTAGGAAATCCATGAACCACTATGCTCCATACACGTTCATCTAAGGACCAAATAAACGACTTCATTTTGGCCTTCCAAGCGCCATAGTTGTTGCCATCGAAATATGGTGGATGTGCAATTGAGCCCGAGGCACGATCCATCCTAAGGTATGTTAGATCTTCTGAGTATGTCCAGCAACCTGCTTTGATACCAATTGAAAATACCTGAAGGATGACTCAAAATGCCTAGAGGAGGGTGAATAGGCCAATTTAAGATTCTAATCAAATAAATAAAATAAACTTCGGTAGCAGGATTGATATGGCTTATCAATCCTGTAACGTGCTGGGCATAAAATAAAAGAACACGGAATTATTTTACGTGGTAAAACCCCACCTCTGGGAAAATCCACGGGACTCCTCAGTCCAACACAAATCCACTATAGAACGATGATTACAAGAAGTACTCACACACTTATCCTAGACACATTCTAGATAATGTTTACCGACTTCTTCATAACTCAACTTCACACGGGATGATTTTCGACATCGCTTATGTTGAACGCACATCGCCACGATTGCTTCAAGCTCACCGAAGGAAAATCGCCACCACGGTCTTGGTGCCCTCAACCGTATGAGTCACCGACATGCATATGAATGCAATATGAATGATTAAAGTGTTTGATAAATCACCAAGTAAACATTGAACACTTGATGATTTATCTCAAATATACGCACATCAGCTTTTCTTAGAATTCTATATGCTCAAAACAAATATCTCAAAAGCTGTGTGTGTGAAAATAAAGACCCCCAATTTATTCAAAGCAAGTTCTCTCTAGTAAGAGAGAAACCCAATAGTCCAACAATTCTATTCCAATGTGATTGTCAAGCTTGAACCAATATGAACTCAAGTCAATCACGTCAAAACCAAGACACACTACCATGCAATTAAGAATGATAACTTTGATTCAATATCAACTGCCTATAAGGACGCCAAACATGAGACTACAAATAGTATCAATCATGAATATCAATTTTGATCTAGTGTGGACTCTAAATGATAATGCCAAACAACCAATCTTTGTGCGAGAAACAATATCTCCTAAAACAAACTAATTTGACCAATCAAGTAGGAGATGAGCAACGTGCAAGTCATAACGGGAAAAGATAAAACTTAAATCAAAATAGAGTCCAACTAGGAAAGTAATCTCAAGAGATAAAATCTAATCCTATTAAAAATAAGATTAAGATAAAAATACTTTGAGTGAAAATAACTCCAATTAGAAATCTTATAATGAATGCATGATTATGTCATGATTTACCAAATCAGTTTTCATACCGGTCAAGTCATGCTTGAAACTTGGGATTGAATGTGTTGCACCAAAACGTCTAGTAAACGATATTCACACACTAACTCCCAACCTATGCTAGAGTCACTTGAGATTAGTGACAGTCACATCTACTATCCATGCCAGATGGGGAATTTCAGATTAAGTTCCTTTGAACTTTGTCCATTGGGAATTGTAGCCATCTGGCTTCTTGTCATCCAGTTTTGAGCATCTTACATTCCTCGAGCACTTGACGTTTATGTATTGTCCAAACCTTGGCTCTTTTCCAGAGGGTGTGCAACACCTCTCCTCACTTCAAGCTTCACTATCTCGAACTATCCTGTGTTTAATTCTCTACCATGTGGGTTACAAAATAGCCGGACGTTGTGCTTGGAAATTAGTAGCTGCCCCAATCTAGATGCTTTGCCAGATTGGTTGGAGAATGCTCAGATCTCTGACCATATCTGATTGTCTTAATTCAAGAGTATTGCAATCAGGTCTGAAGTCTCTCACTGAACTCTGTAAGATTTGCATTCTAATACAAACTCTAAAGATGGTCTTCTAATCACTTAAGGATAACTAGTCCAATGTCAATTAGGATTACATGGATCGATTTATTTTAAGGCCTGATATATATGACTTTTCAGATAAATACAAGTGCTTAAGATTTCCTATTTTAAATGGATAGAGATACCTAATCCTTTTGGTTAAAGGAGTTTAAGTAATCCATGATGAGGAGGATTCTTAAACTGTGCCTATAAAAGGGAGGTCTCTATGCTAACGGCAAATTACTCTCATATAATTCTACCCCATCAAGAAGAGATTCAAGAGCTGGATAGCATAGAGAAACTACCCTCGCGAATCGCCAGAACCAAAGTGAACCACCAAGAACCTATTGCAGATTCCAGCTTTCCAGAGTAAGAAACCAGTTCCTTGCTGCAGTAATTATCACCATGTCTGATCAAGGTATGTTATGTGTTTTGAGCATATAAACCTATTAAAGTTTACATGTGGTATCAGAGCTTAGGTTATATGTTCTTAACCTAATTACAAGATAAAATTCGCCTTAAAAGAATATGTTTTATATACTATCATTATAAGCATGTAAGTTTTGATTGCATATCTTAATTGTTAAGGTATGAGTTAAGCATAAAGTTCTCTGCTTAAATCAGGCTTGAAAGATTGATTGATCAAAGTTTGGGGAGGATCTTGAATCGATTAAGTGAGCCACAACAACTAAATCAATGCAGGAAATTCTTCATTCAAAGTTCCTGATCAAGATTGCATTATATTCAATATCTCTTGTACAAATCTCTATCCACAAATGTGAATTGTGCAAGAAGGATTGATTATAATGGAACAGATTAGAAAAACAGATTGTCTGAGCAAACAATGAGTGTTTCTCCATCCACAGATGTGGAATCATTCGTTGTTTCAAGACTGCTTCTGATTTGTTGTTCTAAGACCATGGAACATGTTTGATTTCTGATCTACAGATGCAAATCAATAATGTCAAATTAAAGTTATTGAGGATTTGTATTTATGTTTTTCTTGAAATTACAGTCAATACTACAAGCTACAACTCCATCGAAATCTTGACCAGTTCAAACTATCTAAAGTAGAAAGAAGAGCTGGAAATTTCACTAGAGCTAATGGACTATGATATAGCTCTAAAATGGGATGCACTTAAGGAACCTGCTGCAGATGTCAAAAGGAAATATGAAAGATGGGAAAAGGCCAACAGGATGGCTACACTGATTATGCTGAAAACCATGACACCTTCTTTAAGAGGAAGTATTCCAAGATTAGATTGTGCCAAAGATTTTCTTGTTTCAATTGGTCAGAAATTTAAAGAATCTGAGAAAGGAGAGAAAGGTGTCCTGCTGCACAAATTGACTGAGATGAAGTATGATGGGCGAGATTGTGTAAGAGCTCACATAATGAATATGGCAGACATTGCGAACAAGCTAAAGGGATTAAGCATGACTATAAATGATGATATGATGGTGCATTTTGCATTGAATTCACTGCCAAAAGAATTCAAAACTCTCAAGAGTTCTTATATGGCTCAAAAGGAAAGTTGGACATTGAATGATCTCATAACAATAAGCGTTCAAGAAGAAAATAATATCATCATGGAAAGAGGTCAAAAAACTGTGATCGTGTTAAACAATCTAAAGAAAAGAAGGGAAATTTTGCAAAAAAGAAAGATAAGGAAAATACCAAGATGAAAGAGGGAAAGCCAACTGGATTGAAATGCTATTTCTGCAGAAAATTTAGACACATGAAAAGGAACTGCACAAGGTACCAGAGGTGGTTAGAAAATCAGAAAAACAAAGGCAAAAATGAAGGTAAGATTGAAAATGTTTTGGTCTGTTTTGAATCAAATTTGATTGATGTTTCAACTGATACTTGGTGGTTAGACAATGGTGCTTCAATACATGTTGCGAATTCTTTACAGGGGTTCAGAACCAAGAGACCACCAAACAAGGATGAGGTGAAGGTGTTCGTTGGAAATGGAGTCAAAGTACAAGTGGAGTTCATTGGAGCAGTTAGGATTCAATTAGATTCTGGTTTTGTTTTGGATTTGGTAGATGTAGTATATGTTCCTTCTATGACAAGGAACCTTATTTCAGTTGCTAGGCTTGTAAAATCAAAGCTCACTTTGAGTTTTGATGAATTTGGTATTTCAATTTTCAATAATAAAGAGTTAGTTGGAAATGGAATTCTCGTTGGCAATATGTTTCATTAAATTGCAAGACTCCTCAAATGGTTATGAACATTACAAGCACAAAACGTAAGAATCAAACTCTGCAAAAATTTGGCACAAAAGACTCGGGCATATTTCAAAAGAAAGACTGAACACCCTATGCAAAGAATCTGTGTTAGCACCACTTGACTTTAATGAGTTGGATGAAAACTGTGTTGAATGCATAAAAGGAAAACTAACCACCTTAAGGAAGAAAGGAGCAGTAAGAAGTGAAAATTGTTGGAATTAATTCACACTGATATTTGTGGTCCTTTTCCAAATCCAACACATGAAGGATACAAGTATTTTATCACCTTCACAGAGGATCACTCGAGATATGGACATATCTATTTAATAAAAGAAAAATCAAAAGCCTTAGATATGTTCAAAATCTATAAAGCTGAGGTGGAAAAACAGTTGGAACTTAAGATTAAAGTGGTAAGGTTAGCCCGAGGTGGAGAATATATTTGTGCCTAATAAATCACGGCCATAAACCGACCAAGGGACCTCCTCTCGGCCCTAGCACCTTCTCATGAACTCAAACGCCACGCTTGCTAGGCATTTCACCTTCACAAAACAAAAGAAAAGCTGCAAAGGCAAAATCCTCTCACCTCGATCATTGCGGTATTATAGGAAACTCGGGCCGAAAGGTCAAAAGACACGGCCGAAGATACTTGTTGGCGGTGAAATCTCACGGCCCGGTGCTCCAGCCGGCGATGCGCGAACACGCGACGTCCTTCTTTGGATGTGGTGTGGTGTGCACGGCGCGCCAAAGACGGCCTATCGTGCATCGAGATAGTGATGAGGTTTGGGCAGAAGATGGTTAAATGATGCGCTGTTTTGAGTTCGACTCCTAATCAAACGATTGTGGCAGAGAGGAACTCGATCTCGCCGTTAGGTTCACGGCTTTGCGAGCTACAAGGTCGCTTAGTGGTGGTGTTGGTGGCGGGTTTTAGGCGGTGCGCTCGCGTTCAAAGAGCGACGGTCATTATGATATATGGGGTGAATGAGATGATAACAGAGATGGTGCTTCGACGCCTTGAAAACCAAGGGTTGTATGATATATTAATGAATGGATTTTCCTTACAATCTACCACTACTCCTAGGAAAGCAAATAAAGGTATTGAAAGTGCATGACAGGAAAATATAATTTGCTCCGTGGGAGGCTTTGGTTTGGTGTTTGAACCCCTTGAATGTAGTCTTGAGCTTAGTATTTATAGGAGTCCTGGAGGGACAATCAAGCCAAAAAGATCGCATGGTGGAGTCTGATCGGGGCAAGTGGGTAGTCAAATCGGCATTTGGGATTGTGAAGCATGGTGGTATGACCCCCATAGATCTTGGTAAATCTCACCACCTTTGCCTCGATCGTGGGTTCTCGCCTGGTCGTGGGGAACGCATTTAATGCCCTAATCGGTGGTTGGTGATCCGACCTCAAGTTGTAAGATTACTTGTAAGAATATTGGCGCCTAACCACTGATTTCCATTACAAATCCTCGATTTAGCACTTCCTCTCCTCATGCATTAAATGCTTGCGACTAGTGGGCTTGCCGCGATAGTCGAGGCATTATTTCATTAAATGGGGTGTGGGACCTCGAGGCCACGTGGTGATTTAACCACAGTGATCTTGGCCGTGTCCTTTACGCCTTCTTGGCCCGCCTATAATACCTCGGTTGCGAGGCCGAGAGGATTCATTTGCATCTTTTTTTGTTTTTAGGAAAGCTAAATGCCTAACGAAACGTGGCCGCTTCATTTATCAAGAGGTGCTAGGCCGAGAGAGATCCTCTTGGCCGCTTCATGACCATGATTTATTAGGCACAAACAATACGTGGTTAAATCACCACGTGGCCTCGGTCCCA
Source organism: Prunus mume (assembly GCF_029339155.1). Classification (NCBI taxonomy): domain Eukaryota; kingdom Viridiplantae; phylum Streptophyta; class Magnoliopsida; order Rosales; family Rosaceae; genus Prunus; species Prunus mume. Next base: position 22,982,205 of record NC_142703.1, on the reverse strand, counting down.
CACCCCATTTAATGAAGTAATGCCTCGACTATCGCAGAAACCCACTAGTCGCAAGAAGCATTTAATGCAAGAGGAGAGGGGAAGGATTTGAATCGAGGGATTTGGTGATGGAAATCGAGTTAGAAGCAAACATTCTCACAAGTATGCTTACAACTTGAGGTCGATCACCAACCACCGTGACAGTGGCATTAAATGTGTTCCACGGCCAAGAGGGCGTAACCACGATCAGTGGCTGTGGCCGAGATTTACCGGGATTTATAGGGGTCACACCACCATGCTTTACGATCCCAAATGCCGATTTGACTACCCACTTACCCCGATCAGACTTCACCACGCAGATCTTTTCAAGCATCGATTGTCCCTCCGGGACTCTATAAATACCTAGCTTAAGACTACATGCAAAGGGTTCAAACACCAAACCAAAAGCCTCCCACGGAGCAAATTATATTTTCCTGTAATGCACTTTCAATACCTTCATTTGCTTTCCTAGGAGTAGTGGTAGATTGTAAGGAAAATCCATTCATCAATATATCATACGACCCTTGATTTTCAAGGCGCTGAGCACCATCCTCGTTATCATCTCATTCACCCCATATATCATACGACCGTCGCTCTCACGAGCAACGCGCCGGAGCACCGCCTAAAACCCGCCACCAACACCACCACTAAACGGCCATGTAGCTTAGGCCGTGAACGTGACGGCCGAGATCGGCCTTCTAGGCCACAATCGTTTGATTAGAGTCGAACTCAAAACAGCGCATCAATTAACCATCTTCTAAACAAACCTCATAACCATCTCGACTCACTGCGGTTGGCACGCCCTCACGCACAACCGCACCGCATCCAAAAGAAGGACGCCGCTTGTTAACTCACATTCCTCGCACCAGAGCACCAGCCGAGATTTGCACAAAACCAATGTAATATTAAGGCAAATTTGATGAAGCTGGAAGAAATCCAGGTCCCTTTGCAAGATATCTCCAAGAAGAAGGTATAATAGCTTAGTATACCAATCTAGGTACACCTCAGTAGAATGGAGTTTCTGAGAGAAGGAATAGGACTTTAAAAGACATGGTAAGAAGCATGATGTGCTATACCAATCTCCTTATTTTCCTGTGGGGAGAAGCCTTGAAGACTGCAAACTATATCTTGAATAGAGTTCCAACAAAAAACGTTGACAAAATCCCTTTCGAAATCTGGAATAAAAGGAAACCAAGCTTAAACCACTTAGGTTTGGGGTTGTATAAGCAGAGGCAAAACTCTACAACCCTGTGGAAAAGAAACTAGACTCAAGAATCAGAGTGCTTTTTTATCACTATCTGAAGGATCCAAAGGGTATAGGTTCTACTGTCCAAAGAACACTACAAGATTTGTTGAAACTCAAAGGGCAGTTTTCATGGAAAATGAATATGATGAAATAGAAGATAGAGTTTTGGATTTTGATGAAGAATCAATGGAGATTGATAACAATGCTGGATCTGAGACAAGTAAAGGCATTGTTATAATACCTGCAGTTGAGACAAACTATGAAAACCTTGACTGTAAGGACCCGGTCCTAAATAAATTGGTGCATATTAATTTATTCAGATAAAAGGACCATTTTGCCCTTAGATTATTTTGTGAGGTTTAGAGTTGACTTTTTGATCGGGATGGAATTTGGAAATTTCAACAGTATCGCTATGTAGAGCACGGCGAGATGTCAAAGTCAGACACGCGCTCGAATCGAGCTGCGATTTAGAGAGATACGATCAAAATACCTTCAGTGGCATAATTGTAAATATTTCTGAAATGGGTTTTGAATAAAATCTGAAAACCCTCTCTCTCTCTCTCTCTCCTGCGCGTCTCTCTCTTCTCCGCGATGACAGCAGCGCAGTAGGTACTCGGTTGACACGCTGTGGCTGTCTGTTCTCGTCCGCCACCAAACTCGACGGGGCCGGTACCAAAATGACCGGGCTTCCTTCCTCTTCCCATCCCGACCAATTTCAGCCGCTGGAACTGCCGGTACTGGCCGGAAATTGAAGAAATCCGAGCTGTTTCCGGACAGATTTTGACAGATTTTCCAAGTCTTCGTTCTCTCTCATTTCTCCACCAAATCGGACAAATGAGGTATGAATTCTCGACTATTTTTCATGATCTAGCTGCCTGTTGGATAGGATTCCGGAAATTTTGAGAGTTTGTAGTTCGATTTTGGAATTAGGTTTCGGCCGATTTTCAAATTGAATTTCCGGCCACTTCCGGTCAGTTTTTGGGGTATGCCCAAGAACAAAAGACTCCAAATTGTATTACCAGGTAGGAGTCTGCACGAGATTCTAAGATTTTTCGCGACGCGATATCGCTTTGGACACCCACGAGCTGCCGGCGCGTGTGGCGGCGCGTGGGCACTGTAGCTGAGGGGCATTTTTGTCCCACTGCGATCCTCTCGATGTCACGAGCGCGTAGGTGTGCTCGGATTTCAATTTGGATATCGTTAGGGTTCCGAACGGATATCGCATATTGCGTATTTTCCGGGTTTGTTAGGTTTGGACCGTTGGATGGTCCTGAGATTATAATATGTTGATCTAGGCAGTACTAGGATCGTATAGGATTCGACGGATCGTAAAACGGAGTCCCGGATACTCCGGATAAGCCAACCCTAGGGTTAGGGTTTTAGTAACCGTTCGATCGTCCGATCGTGAGCGATCTGACCGTCCGATCCGGATTAAACTTGGAGCACGTGTGTCCTAGACCTTGTAGGACCTATAGGAACTGTTGGATCGGAAATTGAAGGTCGTGGACCCGGGGCTGCTTAACCAGACTGGGTAGTTTGACCCTGGGTTGACCGTGAGACTTCCTAGGTAGTGTTACCTTCCTAGGAAGATTATAATGACCCTAGTGACAGGTCTTGGGAGTTGTTGAGTGATATTGATTATGTGGGATTAGGATATCAATTTATGGTAAATTGAGGTTTATGGATGTTATATTTTGGGGTTGAGGTTGATGCAATAGTGGATTATATTTAAATATATATTAGTATGTTATAAAGATGCTTGAGGGCACTATAAGTGCCACCATGTGAATTGTCGTTGAGGTGCTTACAATATTAGAAATTAATATATATATTTTTGTATGTATTTATAAAGGTATGAAAAGAGTATAGATTGTCAGTTTGAAGTGCTATACGCACTATCTTAAATACCTCTTCGGTTATGGGTTTTATGTTTGAGATTTATTTTGCCTAGCTTACTGGAGATTGATTTATTTTGCCAGCCCTGAGTTTGCCTGTTCCCTGGATGTCTTCTTAATAATGATGCCTTGGAAAGGAAGTGTTAATATTTCAATGTGTTTTTATCTGATTTAGAATTATGATATATCCAAAAGATATAGAGGTTTGGCACAATTGAATTAAGGAAGAAAATATCATTTTATAATGTTGTGATAAGGGTTACGAACTCCACCATCATACGTACCTTCCCTGGTTTCTATTCACACATGCGCCGGTTTCGGGCAGGTGGGCTTTGGTTTACGATCCCGGAATTGTATGCCGAATATTATGATATTTGGTTTGATGTTGAACACGGGCATCCTTGACGAGATGTTGCCGCACCCCGAGGGGTGGTAGTCCGCGTGTAGGATTGGTTTCGACGCATGCTTTGATTTTATCTGCCAATGGGTGGCTAAGAGTTAGTCCCCGCTTGACACCGCTCCCAGCCACATGGCCGCTTGAGGGCCGATAATCAGGAGCTAGTCAACAACTTCTGATTGTTTCAAGACATGATGATGTGTGATCACATGTACCTCCTTTGATACGATACATAGGAAATGGATATGGATCTATGAATGTGTTGATACCCGCATACCTTAACTGGTGTTACCGTGAGACCTTGACTGGTAGTTCGCATGCGTGATGATCGCTACGTGCGACGGTCTTGATTCTTCATCCACTACTGGCCGAGAGTTAGTCCCCATGGACGGCTGCCCTCTAGACGCATGGTGAATTGAGGGATTGCTCGCCATGGACTAGTCAAACGATCCTCGCTCGATTGTTTCTCCGTACATGATGATGGTGAGAGGTGTGTGTTATATATGTGTATATGTGGTTTTGATTCGGGATTGAAATCGTGAGATTGTCCTTTGAGAGGACCTTGTACATGTATAAATGTTTACGCCTGGTTTGGGAGATGTTGTTCGACAACATACGCCTTGGATAGGGTATGGTTATGAGTTGATTTGATGTAAAGGAAGAGTTTGAGAATGTGTTCATTGTGTTTAGTGGGAAATTGATTGGTGATAAATTTGAAATGTATTTGTTGGTTCTGCTTTAATTAATTGTATATTATCGGAGATGTGACCGTTGATATGAAAGAACTACGTGTGGCTTGATCCTCGAATTGAGCGCGTAACAAGTAACTAGGCAGCCACAGGTTAAACTCTAATTATGTGTTTTGTTGAGTGTGATGCGGACCTTGTTGTTGGCCCTGAAACTCGTTTGAAATCGAGGTATGTTTAGATTTTTGTTCATACTCCCGGTTGGCTAAGGGAGGGTTGTGTAGGTGTACTATTGAATAAAGTGTGTGATATAATGGGCTGAGGCCCTGGAATAAATGGTGATAATTTATAGATGATAATTTATGCATGTTAAAACCTCGTTTGTTGGATTGGGGAAAGTTCGTGGTGAGTTTTGCTTTCGGCAATATAAGTGTGTTTGAGCTTGTTCTTGCCATGTTTAAGGAAATTTTCATCTAAAGACTTTGTTGGCAGATCTTTTGGGAATATTTGAAGGCCGGAGGCCAATTAGATGAATTATGTTACTACAGCGTACGCCACTGTGGTTATTAAATGCGCTTATGTGTAAAAATTTTGGGAAATGTTCAAATTACAGGAGATTCACGAATTTTCGCGTGAAAAGTCTCATGCCTTACTCCTCTTAAAGAAGGAGGTTACCTGCTTAAGGAGTGAAACCAAGATGGGTGTGATGTCTTTGGGAGTCTCCAGATTAAATCTCGGGTTTTGTGAAAAATTCAAGGGTCTGTCGGCTTAATATCGAGCTTAGATTCAATTTCTGTGGACCCCGACCTAGTGTGCATCCCTGTTGTGGGATTATGATGGGTTCCGTCACGGGACGTCATTGTTTTTATAAGGAGGGACTTGTTGACATGGATGGATTTAGGGTATTGAGGATTACACTTAAGGGTGTCACGTTCTTAGAAACGTGTCTATCCAAATTGTCGTATCTCAATATTCTGTAGAAGGAAAACGGAAGAGCTGAAAGTATTGAATCCGCTGAGTCGAGATGAAAATTGTCAGAGAAAGTTGATGGACATGTTACAAGGGAGTGAAGGAGTTGTGAGTCCGACCAAGAAGGGTCGTGACCTATTGCTGTGAGGAGTAGTGGTGTTGGGTGAAGTATAATGTCACTTGTGTGGGCTTGAATGCCGCGATTGGCAAGAGTGAAACATTAGGATTCTTCTTCCTTGCCCTCTCACGCGGTGAATTTGAACTCCAAAATTTCTTGGAAGTCCGGCTCATGTGAGTTTGACCGGCGACTTGAATTATTACATCCATCCCCTCGAAATGGAACCAATTTGAGAAAGAGGAAAAGGAAAGATACATAGGTCACGAGGCGAAATAGAGTCGGAGCTTTACCACAGCATGAGGTTGTTTGTAAGTTCTAAGATTGGGAATAGAAGCCGGAGGTTTTTATGGGGCAACACTTGTACCTATGGTACAGTTGGATGTTTTTATGATGAAGTTTGTTGAGTTCTTATGGGCAGGAGGACGTGAAGTTGATCAATCTGCTTATGGGGATCCTCCATTGCCTGAACATGTTGCTAATTTTCGATTGTGTGCTTTGAGCATGAAGTTGAAGATAATAAGAGTTCAACCTTTCTTTGAGGAGAGTGAATTCTCGAAGATTGAATCACTGGATTCAGGATCTTAAGATACCCGTATTCCTCTTACGGAAGGAGGCTCGTGTGTGGCGGGAATACCACGAGCAAAACCAAGGATAAGACCTAGATGGATTGGTAAACCTACCGTGGAGATGAAGAGAGTGCTTTGGAGTCTCATCTCCTATGAGCACGTTTGAGTAGAAATCTTCCATTTGAATCGAAAAGGGGTCATGGTAGAGAAAGGAAGATGATGATTACAATTCGGTAAAAATAATCCTTTCCGGATATTCCTCTCAAGGAATCGTGTAGGCAACAGCGTAAACTTATCGATTCTGAAGAAAGAAGGAAGGTATCAACAAGTCAAAGAGTTTGGACTTCTCTTCTTGGGGGAGCTAGAAGAGAATCAAATCACAAATGGAAGCTTTTAGCTTTCAGAGGAAGAGTAAGCATTACAGCAGCTATTAGAGAATTTTCTTAGTGGAAGAAGGAGACTTCTCTTCCTCGATGGTTTGGATGAAGCTGTAGCTTGGTGGCCAACCTGTTGTGAAGGATAAGGAGATGGGAACTCGAATGGTAGATGCGGGCCCAGTACCCACACCCTTTGAGTGATAGGTTTGGAATTTCGAGGACGAAATTCTTATAAGGGGGGTAGATTGTAAGGACCCGGTCCTAAATAAATTGGTGCATATTAATTTATTCAGATAAAAGGACCATTTTGCCCTTAGATTATTTTGTGAGGTTTAGAGTTGACTTTTTGATCGGGATGGAATTTGGAAATTTCAGCGATCTGAGCATTGCGTAAACTATGAGATGAGTCCGTAGACACGTAGTGGGCTCGAATCGAGTTGTGACGGAGAGATACGATCAAAATACCTTGGTGGCATAATTGTAAATATTTCAAATGGGTTTTGAATAAAATCTGAAACCTCTCCTCTCTCTCTCTCTCTCTCTGCGTCGTCTCTCTCTCTCTCTTCTCCAGCAGTGTGCAATGGCCACAAGAGTCACGTTTTGCCGGCCGTCTTCGTCGACCACCAAACTCGACGTGCCAGGCGTACCAAAATGGCCAGGGCTTCCTTCCTCTTCCCATCAGACCAATTTCAGCCATTGAAGGAATCACTGCAGTGCTGGCGGAAATTGAAGAAATCAGCTGCTTCTGATGATTTTGTGATTTTCAAGTCTTCGTTCTCTCTCATTTCCACCAAATCGGACAAATGAGGTATGAATTCTCGACTATTTTTCATGATCTGAGCTGCTGTTGGATAGGATTGGAAATTTTGAGAGTTTGTAGTTCGATTTTGGAATTAGGTTTCGGTCGATTTTCAAATTGAATTTCGGCCACTTCCTAGGTCAGTTTTGGGTATGCCCAAGAACAAAGTGACTCAAATTAGGTGTATTACTTAGGGTAGAGAGTCTTGCACGAGATTCTAAGATTTTTGACGATGCGATATCGCTTTGGACACCCACAGTCACGGCGCGTGTGGCAAAGGTAAGCACGCGATGGGCCTTGTGGCGAGGCGGTTTGTCCCGCTGCGATCCTCTCGATGTCGCGGCGGCGTAGGTGTGCTCGGATTTCAATTGGATATCGTTAGGGTTCCGAACGGATATCGCATATTGCGTATTTTCCGGGTTTGTTAGGTTTGGACCGTTGGATGGTCCCGAGATTATAATATGTTGATCTAGGCGGTACTAGGATCGTATAGGATTCGACGGATCGTAACGGAGTCCGGATCTCGGATAAGCCAACCCTAGGGTTAGGGTTTTAGTAATCGTCGATCGTCCGATCGTGAGCGTCTGGCCGTCCGTCCGGATTAAACTTGGAGCACGTGTGTCCTAGACCTTGTAGGACCTATAGGAAGTTGGATCGGAGGTGAAGGTCGTGGACTGGGGGCTCGTTTAAGGCTGCAGGTAGTTTGACCTCAAGACTGGGTTGGCCGTGAGACTTCCTAGGTAGTGTTACCTTCCTAGGAAGATTATAATGACCCTAGTGACAGGTCTTGGGAGTTGTTGAGTGATATTGATTATGTGGGATTAGGATATCAATTTATGGTGATAAATTGGGGGTTTATTGGATGTTATATTTTGGGGTTGAGGTTGATGCAATAGTGGATTATATTTAAATATATATTAGTATGTTATAAAGATGCTTGAGGGCACTATAAGTGCCACCCTGTGAATTGTCGTTGAGGTGCTTACAATATTAGAAATTAATATATATATTTTTGTATGTATTTATAAAGGTATGAAAAGAGTATAGATTGTCAGTTTGAAGTGCTATACGCACTATCTTAAATACCTCTTCGGTTATGGGTTTTATGTTTGAGATTTATTTTGCCCAGGCCCGTGGAGTTTGCTCAGGCCTTGGATGTCTTCTTAATCGATGCCTTGGAAAGGAAGTGTTAATATTTCAATGTGTTTTTATCGATTTAGAATTATGATATATCCAAAAGATATAGAGGTTTGGCACAATTGAATTAAGGAAGAAAATATCATTTTATAATGTTGTGATAAGGGTTACGAACTCCACCATCATACGTACCTTCCCTGGTTTCTATTCACACACGTGCCGTGTTTCGGGCGTGTGGGCTTTCTTGGTTACGGATCCGGAATTGTGGGATGCCGGGAATATTATGATATGGTTTGGATATGTTGAAATACGGGGCATCCTTGACGAGATGTTGCCGTGGACCCTGAGGGGTGGTAGTCTGCGCGTGTAGGATTGGTTTTCGGACGTACAAGCTTTGATTTTATCGGTTATGCGTCTTTGGCTAAGAGTTAGTCCCGGTTGGGACAGCTCGTTCCTAGCCACATGGCCGTTTGAGGCGGATAATTGTGAGCTAGTCAACAATCCCCTGTTGGATTGTTTCCCCCAGATACATGATGTGCGCATCACATGTACCTCCCTTTGGATACTGATACATGGAAATGGATATGGATCTATGAATGTGTTGATACCCGGGCATACCTTAAGCGGGGTGTTACCGTAGACCCTTGTTTGGGTGATCGCAGGTATGTTGTTTCAGCACAGAGTGATGCGTGCGTACGGGTCTTGATTCTTCGTCGCACGCTAGGTGAGTTAGTCCCCGGCTTGGGCGGCTCGTTCCCTAGACGCATGGTGAATTGAGGGATTGCTCTGCCATGTGGACTAGTCAAACGATCCCCTGTTCGATTGTTTCCTCTGGTACATGATGATGGTGAGAGGTGTGTGTTATATATGTGTATATGTGGTTTTTGATTCGGGATTGAAATCGTGAGATTGTCCTTTGAGAGGACCTTGTACATGTATAAATGTTTACGCCCCGGTTTGGGAGATGTTGTTCGGCAACATACGCCTTGGATAGGGTATGGTTGCAGGTTGATTTGATGTAAAGGAAGAGTTTGAGAATGTGTTCATTGTGTTTAGTGGGAAATTGATTGGTGATAAATTTGAAATGTATTTGTTGGTTCTGCTTTAATTAATTGTATATTATCGGAGATGTGACCGTTGATATGAAAGAACTACGTGTGGCTTGATCCCTCGGTGTTAAGTAAGGGTACGTAGGCGACTGAAGTAACTAGGCGCAGCCACGGGTTAAACTCTAATTATGTGTTTTGTTGAGTGTGATGCGGACCTTGTTGTTGGCCCTGAAACTCGTTTGAAATCGAGGTATGTTTAGATTTTTGTTCATACTCCCGGTTGGCTAAGGGAGGGTTGTGTAGGTGTACTATTGAATAAAGTGTGTGATATAATGGGCTGAGGCCCTGGAATAAATGGTGATAATTTATAGATGATAATTTATGCATGTTAAAACCTCGTTTGTTGGATTGGGGAAAGTTCGTGGTGAGTTTTGCTTTCGGCAATTATAAGTGTGTTTGAGCTTGTTCTTGCCATGTTTAAGGAAATTTTCATCTAAAGACTTTGTTGGCAGATCTTTTTGGGAATATTTGAAGGCCGGAGGCCAATTAGATGAATTGCATGTTACTACATTGTGCGTGCTGCCAGTTGTGGTTATTAAATGCGTTTTATGCAGGTGGAAATTTTGGGAAATGTTCAAATTACAGGGGAGATTCTGCTGAATTTTCGGCAGAAAGTCTCATGCCCTTACTCCTCTTAAAGAAGGAGGTTACCTGTTTAGGAGTGAAACCATGGGTGTGATCTTTGGGGTCTCCGAGATCGTCTCGGGTTTTGTGAAAAATTCGAGGGTCAATCGAAGGAGTCCACAGTGCAAGACAATAACGACATTCCGGACCATACGGCTCAAGCGTGAATTTTGAATCTACTGCAAAATAATATTGACGTTCAAGCGCACAGACCTAAAATATGCAGGATATGGAGTTGAGAAGGTCAAAAAGAGCAAGGAGATCTGCATTGCCGGATTTCTATGTATATCTACAAGAATCTGAGCATGACATACTTGGGAAGGATGATCCTGAGAATTTCAAGCAAGCTATAATGTGTGAAGACAATGAAAGGTGGTTGGCTGCAATGAAATCTAAGTTAGAGTTAATGAGAAAGAATGGTGTATGGGAATTAAAAGTTTTACCTCAAGTATGTAAACCTATAGGATGCAAATGGGTTTATAAGACTGAAAGGGACTCGAAAGGGGCAATAGACAGGTACAAAGCTAGGCTGGTTGCAAAAGGTTACACACAACAAGAGGGCATTGATTATACGAAACCTTCTCACCAGTATCCACTAAAGACTCATTCAGAGTGATCATGGCGTTGGTCGCACATTTTGACTTGCACCTTAACTAGATGGACGTCAAAACTGCATTCCTAAATGGATATTTGAAGGAAGAAATTTACATGCAGCAGCCTGAGAGTTTTGTTCAAAGGGGATAGGAAAACATGGTCTGCAAATTGAACAAATTGCTATATGGCTTAAAACAAGCTTCTAGACAGTGGTACATGAGATTTGATGAAATTATTAAGACATATGGTTTCACAGAAAATGTCCTAGATTCATGCATATATGTCAAGATCAGTGGGAGGCACTATGTTTTACTTGTGCTCTATGTGGATGACATTCTCCTAGCAAGCACTAATCTCACGTTGTTGCATGAGTTAAGGTCTTCCTATCTTAGCATTTTGAAATGACTGATTTGGGAGAGGCATCTTATGTTCTTGGAATAGAAATTAGCCGAGATAGGAAAAGAGGCTTGTTAGGACTTTCACAAAAGGGGTACATTGAGAAAATACTCAAAAGGTTCAATATGATGGAGTGTGCAAGGGGTTATGTGCCTATTAACAAAGGTGATAAGTTCAGTCGTGAACAAGTGCCAAAAACATATCAAGAGAAGTTGGAGATGGCAGATAAGCCTTATGCTTCATTGGTTGGCAGCTTGATGTATGCTCAAGTTCTGCACAAGGCCCGATCTAGCCTTTCCTTTAAGTGTGTTAGGGATGTTTCAATCAAATCTAGGACAGGCTCATTGGGTAGTAGGGAAGAAAATCATGAGATACTTGCAGAGGACAAAGGATTTTAAGATAGTTTACAAAAGGAATGAGAGCTTAGAATTGGTTGGCTATGTAGATGCTGATTTTGCAGGGTGCATAGATGACTTAAAGTCTACTTCAAGTTTTGTTTTTCTATTTGGAGGAGCTGCAATTTCTTGGAAAAGTGTTAAGCAGCCTATTGTGACTACCTCAACTATGCAGGCAGAGTTCATAGCTTGTTATGAAGCAATATGTCAGGCTATTTGGCTGAAGAATTTTCTAACTAGCCTGAAAGTTTTGGGAACAATTGAGAAGCCTATTCAGATTTGGAATGATAATAACTCAGCTATATTGTTTGCAAAAGGGAACAAAAGGTCAATCGGAGGGAAGCCTCTATCGCTAAAGTTCTTATTAGTGAAAGAAAAGATCAATGAAGGAATCATATCCATGGATCATATTAAGTACAGAGTCTAATCTAGCAGATCCATTCAATAAAGGGCTACCAAATAATGTTTTCAAGAGGCATGTAACTAGTATGGGACTGTTATCCGATTTTGATGCATAAAAACAGTGGGAGCAAAGGGACGTAGCGGGAATTTGCAGTTTTGTGGTCTGAGCTCTGATTGAGGTGCATCATACCTTTTTGAAAAAGGAATGAAGCTAGGAATCAAACTCACTACATTGTTGTGACATATGATGGTTTTTGGCCATCCGAGGTCGTTTAGCCTTTCAAAAACACATTTAAAGAGTTGAAAGTATTGATTTTAGTAATTGTTTTGCTTACTTTGTTTGAACAATTTGTTTTGCATAAACTGTTTTGTTGGTTGAATGTAATTACAGTGAATGGTTTGTTGCTAGCTTAAGGTTAACTGTTAAAGTATTGCATTCATAACAGTGATGTCTTTTACCTAGAGTAAAAGAAAGGATCTTGAACAATCCTATAAGTTGGACTAAATGAATGATCATAGCAGTTATGTCATTTTGGTTGCATTTGTGATTGTTCTATGATTTCAATCTTGATGGTAGCCTTATGTGACATTGGATTTGATAATTGTAGTTGTAAAGACTTCATGGAAGTTTCTTTGCTCAGTCTTGATAACTCATTATCATTTTCACTGTTGACAAGTGGCTTGATGAGGAAACAAAATCGAACTGTATTCCACAAAGGCCTTACAGATTGACATTGTTCTTTAGTGATTATTTGACCAAGTGGGAGAATGTAAGATTTGCATTCTAATACAAACTCTAAAGATGGTCTTCTAATCACTTAAGGATAACTAGTCCAATGTCAATTAGGATTACATGGATCGATTTATTTTAAGGCTTGATATATATGACTTTTCAGATAAATACAAGTGCTTAAGATTTCATATTTTAAATGGATTGAGATACCTAATCCTTTTGGTTAAAGGAGTTTAAGTAATCCATGATTAGGAGGATTCTTAAACTATGCCTATAAAAGGGAGGTCCCTATGCTAACGGCAAATTACTCTCATAATATTCTACCCCATCAAGAAGAGATTCAAGAGCCGGATAGCATAGAGAAACTACCCTACTGTGAATCTACCTAGAACCTACTGCAGAATTCGGTTTCTTCGAGCAAGAAATCCAGTTCCTTGCTGCAGTAATTATCACCATGTCTGATCAAGGTATGTTATGTGTTCTGAGCATATAAACCTATTAAAGTTTACAAACTCCAGCACCTCTCTATTCAAGAATGTCCTGCGCTTGAGGAAAGGTGCAAACAAGGTAGTGGTGAGGATTGGTTGAAAATAGCCCATGTCCCATATAAGTATATTGGACCATCCAGCGAGGCAAGCACATCGGGCAACTCTTAGTCTGGAACATCCGTTCAGTACGGAACTTTTATTTCGTCTTCATCCTCAAGAGTGTTATTGTCATAATAATCATCATCCGTCTTGGTGTTTTGTGTTGTGTGGCCCTCTTGCTTTGTTTATATTTTTTTTTAGATGGATGGAGTGTCCACAAAGTTTCAATATTTCCCTCTGTAAATTGTAATTTGAGATTTCTATATTCCTATGTGTGCACACTGGCTGCTTTGAGATCCTCTGGTTTTGTACTTATATCATCTTGATAAAATCTGTTTTTCATTAATATTACCAGTCCAATTGTCTGCTTTCTGAATTTTAAATTTTCTTCTATTTACGTTAGTTTTAATTAAGTTTAAGTCATGTTCTTGTAGATTATTGCTTGATATAGTTGCTAACGTGATGCCAACGGCAGTGTTAACAAGAAATTGGTGTGTGTTTATATTACTAGTGTAGTCATATTTGGAGGCTTAGCCCAAACACTGCCAAATTATTGAGTTCAAGAAAGAAATTTTGTCACATCCCGGGATCGGCTCTGCAGCACGATATTGTCCGCTTTGGGCCCCCCTCTCTGCCCTCACAGTTTTGTTTCTGAGAACTCACGAGCAACTTCCCAGTGGGTCACCCATCTTGGGATTGCTCTAGCCCCAACTTGCTTAAGTTCGGAGTTCCCATGACTCTAAAGCCAGTGAGCTCCCAAAAGGCATCGTGCTAGATGGAGGCGGGTATGTACATATAAGGCACATCACCTCCTCTCCGTTGGTCGATGTGGGATGTTACAAATTTCTCACGGTGAGGAGCATGAGCTTTGGTGTTTACCAATATGATTGCATAGGAAACAAGGGGTGATCAGATAGATCAATGAGGCATAATTCCATGTAAACAAAGTTTTACAGAGGTTTAAAGAATCTAAAAATATAATTGTAGATTTTAGCTGTAGCAAAATGACAGATACAAAATGCACCAGATCATGAAAGTGAAGAATCTGTGTTTTGACGTGCCCTTATGAAATGCAAATTTTGAAATATGTATGCTATCTTGTTCTTCTTGTTTGTAGTTGGCTTATTCAGTCCTTTTGGGATCATGTTCAGATTGTAATAATTTTAACAACTCATGCAAAAAGAAGACAAATTTAGGTTACTATAGCACCTACCTTGGATTTTACAACATATTTGGAAGGGTTTTTCGCAGCTATGGTCCCTCAACTATACCCGTAATTGCATTTGGGTCACTGAACTCAATTATTAGTTGTAGAGGTCACTCAACTATGTGTTTCGTTGCACCGTTAGTCCTTACCGTCAAGTCTCTCTAACGGAAGGGACTAATGGTGCAACACAACACCTAATTGAGTGACTTTTATAACTATTTTTTGGAGTTAAGTGATCAAAATGTAACTCCGAGTATAGTTGAGGGATCATTGCTACAAATAATCATAACTGAAAAGTCACATTTTCCCATCAATAATTGGATAGATCTTGCCATATCATCATTTTAAACAAAAAAAAATAACGGACTTGACGGAAGGACTGCTGGTGCAACGAAACACATAGTTGAGTGACCTCTGCAACTAATAATTGAGTTCAGTGACCCAAATGCAATTACGAGTATAGTTGATGGACCATAGCTGCGAAAAATCCTATTTGGAAACAACAAGATATTGGGGAAGAAAACGACAAAATAGCTTAAAGGCCAGAGAGAAGGAATTCTATCTTTCTGGTTGGTGCTTTGCAACAATTTTCTTTCAAGTGAATTTGCATTTCCAGTTTCATTTCCAGCCTTTCTCATCTCATCTGAGCCTTGTTTATTGAAATGGCTGACCTAGTTTTATCCCCGGCTTTGCAAGTGATCTTCGACAGACTAGCATCTCCAGTCCTGCAAAAGTTTGCTGCTGGTTCAAGCTACTCTTGAAGATGCAGAAGAGCAACAATTGACCAACAAAGCTGTCAGACTTTGGTTGTCAAAACTAAAGAATGCAGCTTGTGATGCTGAGGACCTTCTTGACTTCTATACCTCTAGAGAAACTTTAATGAGTATAGAACATGTATATGGTGATTTTCCTTCCCAAATTAGAAGAGGTACAGATGCTGAAAAGATTAGAAAGATGCTCCATGTGTTGGAGAAGACTGTAAAAGATGGACTCTTTAAGTTTAGACGGCCTACTGTCATAAATCATCAATCCACCATAAGGGAGACTAGCTCATTTCTGATCAAGTCACAGATATATGGAAGAGAGGATGACAAAGAGAATTTAGTCAAACTGCTACTATCTTCTCAAGATTACCAGGAATTGGGATACGCAGTTTGTATTCCAATAGTTGGTATTGGAGGAATTGGTAAGACAACTCTTGCTCAATTAGCATATAACGATGAGAGGGTGATTCAACACTTTGATGCTAGAATGTGGATCTTTGTTTCTGATGATTTCAATGTCAAAAAGATCATGAAGACAGTTATCGAGTTTGCAACGGAGGAGGAATGCAAGTTCTTGGAGATTGACCTACTTCAGTCTCGGCTTTGGCATTTGCTACATAACAAAAGATATCTCATTGTTTTAGATGATGTTTGGACTGAAGAGTATGAAGATTGGGATGAACTGAAGCCCTTGTTTGGGGGGTTGTTAATGGATGCAAAATCATTTTCACTACCCGCAGTAAAAAGTTTGCATTCATGATGGACTCCCCAAATTCTCCATATTATTTGAAGGGTTTACCTGAGGATGATTGCTGGGCTTTGTTCAAGCAATGGGGTTTTAGGCGAGGAGAAGAGAAGTATACAAACCATTCTCTGATTGCGAAGCAGATTGTCAAAAAATGTGGAGGTGTACCACTAGCGGTAAAAATTTAGAAAGTTTGATGCGCTTTAAAAGAGAGGAACAACAGTGGTTTTTTTATGCAAAATAGTGAATTTTGGAGATTAGATGTATGCCAACATAGAGTTTTGCCAACTCTAATGCTGAGTTATCTTCACCTGCCATCACATCTTAGACAATGCTTTGCATTTGCCGAAAAAGAATATGTGATACTTGAACAGAATCTTCCAACAAATAGTCCAGCTCCACCACAAATTCGTCACTCCTCTGTTGTTTACAAATACAGGAAGTTACGATTCCAGAGCTCTGTATGAAGCGGATCATTTACGAAGTCTCTTATTGATTGGAGAATCGGCTCGTTAGAGGAGAATAATAAAATATTTTCAAGTTTTGTATATACTGTGTGCTAGATCCGAACAACTGCGATGTTTCTGCTTTGCCGGAATCGTTGGGTGGCTTGATATGTTTAAGGTATCTTAACCTTTCTTACACACCTGTCACCTAGTTACCTGAAAGCACATGCAATCTATGTTCTTTGTAGACTTTAGTACTATTTAGTTGTGATAAACTTGAATATGTGCTGTTTGTTGGAAAGATGACAAGCCTTAGTCATCTTAATATGACTGGATGTGCAAGTTTGTCTAAGATGCCTGCTGGGATAGAAAGGTTATATCAACTTCAGACGTTGCCATTATTTGTTGTTACAAATTATATCAGAATCCTGATATTGGTATTCTAAAAGATTTAAATCTTTATGGAAAGTTGAACATTACACACTTGGAGAATGTAAGAAATGAAGAAGAAGCACATGCAGTTGGTTTGATGAGAAAGAAAAATCTTGAGTCATTGGGATTATATTGGGGAGGTTTTGAAAATGTGGACAAATCATTCACCAAAAAACAATATGAACCTGTTATCAATCTTGATGCAAGAGAGGTGGAGCTGGCTCCAGGAATTCTTCATGGCCTGGAACCACACTGTAATCTGAAAAACAGTGACAATTTAGAACATCTTCCTGCCCTTGGGGATCTGGAGCTACTTCAGACTCTTTCTCTGCATGGAATGAATCATGTCAAGGGCATTGGTAGAGAGTTCTAGGGTCGCCTGAGAAACGCACAGCTTTCATCACTTGAAGAACTATCACTCAGTGATTTTCCAAACTTGGAAGAGTGGTCAACTGGAAATAACGAAAATGGATTTGCTCAGTTAACGAAACTAATTGTAAAAAGACGTCCCAAGTTAGTACATTTACCATTGTCTCTGTCCCTTCGACATTTGGAGATGCGGGATTGTAATCTAACATTGGTTCCCATAGCAAATTTAAGTTGGCTTTCTATGCTTGTTATAGAAAAAATTCCACAGCTAGTATCTCTCCCCGAAGGGCTTTTTGATAGAATTCATAGTTTCTGTAACTTATATTTTGTATTTTGGATCTGTTTGGGAGAAAGGAAAAAAAAAAAAAAAAAGAGAACGTTGCTCTGAATATTGAAACTGAAGAGTGTGTACTGTTCATTCTATTTCACTGAGCAAATATACTCATTAAGGAGAGAGAGAACCATATTACAACTAGCAGAAATAGCATTTAAACTAAAAGAATAAAATTCAAAACTAAGAAAACAGCTTTGGCGCCAAGGACTTCAGCTCAAAGGGTTATACATCAACACTCCCTTCTAACCCTTTGGCTGACTTTACTCCAAGTAGATCTCTGAGATGCACAAAACGATCCTTGAGAAAGCCTTGGTTAGGATGTCTGCAATTTGATCTTCAGTTTTGCAGTAGATTAGCTCAATCTCCTTTGCTTGAATAGATTCTCAGATGAAATGAAACTTTCTGCTAATATGCCTGGATTTCTGATGAAAGAGGGTTCTTTGCCATTGCTATGGCAGAGGTGTTATCACACAAGATTGGTGTGCCTTCCACTTGCTCCTCTCCAAAGTCTTCAAGCACAAACCTTAGCCATTTAGCTTGTGATGCTGCTTCAGAAGACTCGTATTCTGCTTCGCAGGGATGAGCTACTGTATTTTGTTTAATTGAAGCCCATGAGAACATACCAGATCCGAGAGTGAATGCATACCCTGAGGTACTCCTTCTGTCATTTTCACTTCCTGACAGTCACATCACAAGATACCCTATCAAGGTAGCTGCCTTCCCCTTTTTAAACTCAATTCCATAATCTAGTGTGCCCTGAATATATCTCAAGACCCTTTTGGCTGTTCCCATGTGTTTCCTAGTAGGATCGTGCATGAATCTAGCAAGCAAACTAGAGGCAAACATTATATCTGGTCTAGTAGCTGTCAGATATAGCAGACTGCCTACAATCTGCCTATATTCACTCTCATCGGCCATCTCACTTCCATCTTCCTTGCACAACCTTTGACTTGCAACCAATCACTTTCATTGCATATTTCTGATGAAGAAATATATGCTTATCTGTTTGTACTACTCCCAAGCCAAGAAAATGGTAGAGTAGTCCACGATCAGTCATCTCATAATGTTTCATCATGTCATTTTTGAATTCTTCAAGTAGCTTTGCACAACTTCCAGTATAAACAATATCATCCACATAAAAAGAGACAATAAGAATACCCGAACCTTCATCAATTTTGATATAAAGTGTAGCTTCACTAGGACTTTTCTTGAATCCTGCTTTGTTGAAGTAGGAGTCAATATCATCATACCAGGCCCTTGGGGCTTGTTTTAGTCCATACAAAGCCTTGTTCAGCTTATACACCTTGATTTCTTCATTCTCCTTCACAAAACCCTGTGGCTGCTCCACATATACCTCTTCCTTTAAGACTCCATTCAAAAAAGCAGATTTGACATCCAGTTGGTACAAATTCCATTCCTTCTGTGCAGCAAGAGCAATCAAGGTTCTAATGGTGTCTAACCTTGCCACAGGGGCAAAGGTTTCATTGTAATCAATCCCAGGCTTTTGTGAGTAGCCTTTAGCCACTAAACGAGCCTTATTTTTCTGCACAGTACCATCTAGATTAAGTTTGGTCTTGTAGACCCATTTGACACCAATGACAGGTTTATTAAAAGGTCTTTCAACAAGCTGCCAAGTGTTATTCTTCTCTATCATTTCCAACTCAGCTTCCATTGCCTTTCTCCATGACTCATCTAGATCAGCCTCTTCAAAATTTTCAGGTTCCACAATGCACATATTGCACTGAGCCATAATGTCATTAATACTTCTCCATTTCTTTGGTGTATGATCCATAGCTTGAGAACTTCCACCAATGCTTTCATCCTGCACAGTAGTATCTTCATCTATTTGTGTTTGTGTATCCAAGCTTTGACTTGGTTCATCTTGTATTATGGTTTCTTCATCTATTTGTGTTTGTGTATCCAAGCTTTGACTTGGTTCATCTTGTAATGTGGTTTCTTCATCCATTTGCAGTGGTGTGTCCAAGTTTGAACTTTGAGCATAGTCTTGGTTTTCAGTAGGCACAAGAACTATCATTTCTCCTTCTCTTGCATTCTCCCATTTCCATAAACCATTTTCATCACATTGCACATCTCTGGACAGAATTACCTTCCTAGTACTTGGATCAAACAGCCTATATCCCTTTTCATAGAGACCATAGCCTACAAAAATACACTTGTGACTATTTTCTTCAAGCTTATGCCTCAAAGCTGAAGGAATAAGCACATGACAAGGAGATCCAAATATTTTTAAGTGTGCAATTCCTGGTTTTTTGCCAGTATAGGCTTCAAATGGTGTTACCTTCTTGAGAGCCTT
This sequence comes from Prunus mume, assembly GCF_029339155.1. Taxonomy (NCBI): domain Eukaryota; kingdom Viridiplantae; phylum Streptophyta; class Magnoliopsida; order Rosales; family Rosaceae; genus Prunus; species Prunus mume. The sequence continues at coordinate 22,962,546 of NC_142703.1, read as the reverse complement.
GGTGGGACATCTATTCAGCAAATAAACTGCAGTATTTACAGCTTCTGCCCAAAATTCATAAAGGATACCTTTCTCATGCAACATGGATTTGGTCATTTCCACCACTCTTCTGTTCTTCCTCTCAGCTACTCCATTTTGCTGAGGGGAGTATGCTACTGTTAATCGCCTTTGAATGCCTAATTCTTCACAGTAACCTGTTAAATTCTCCAGATAAAAACTCCCCACGCTGTCACTTCTCAAGCTTTTTATCTTGAACCCACTTTGCAGCTCAGTCATAGCCTTGAATTTTCTAAAACACTCCAGTGCACTTGACTTGTTTCTAATGAAATACACCCATGACATTCTAGTGCAATCATCTATAAAAAGCAGAAAATACCTGTTTCCAGATAATGATTCTGTTTTCATTGGTCCACAGATATCCGTGTGAACCAATTCCAACGGACTTGTTGCTTTCCAACTGGATTCCAAAGGAAAAGAGTCTCTGTGCTGCTTTCCTTGCATACAACCATCACAAACCACCTGAAATCTGCTCCAAATGAGGTAAGCCATGAACCATGCCTTGATTTTCAAGCATTTTTATGCTCCTTTCATTTAAGTGTCCCAACCTCTTGTGCCATGTCTGCAAGCAGTGTGAAACACTGGTTCTCAAAGCCATATCCCTTGCAGGCATCATTGTAAGTGGAAAACATCTGTTGTTTGTCATTTGCACCCTCACAATCAGATTTTCCAGTGACTGATCATCATAGACATTCACCATAGTTCCTCCAAACACAAGATGGTATCCATGCTCCATCATTTGCCCAACACTAAGCAAGTTTTCGTCAAAACCAGGTACAAGCATTACTTCATGAATGTGTTTCTTACCCAGCTTGGTTTTGATCACTGTAGTTTCTTTTCCAAAGAATGGAACTACTTCTCCAGTTCCCATCTTCACTTTAGAGGTCAAATCCCTTTGAATATTCACTAAAAGTCCCTCATTTCCTGTCATGTGGTTACTACAGCCACTGTCAATATACCAAGAGTGATTTACCTTCACATCAGTTGTAGCATTACACACATAAAACAAAGCACCAGTTTCTTCCATTTCATTTGCATAATTCACCTTATGTGCATTCTTATTTCCATTGCAGTCTCGGATCATATGTCCAAATTTTCCACATCCATGGCATTTAGGCTTGCCTTCAAACCAACATTTGCCATAATGTAGCTTATCACAATGCTTACAAGCTGCTTTGTTTCCATCATTAGGCTTCCAACCTTTCTGAAAACTCTGATTTCCAGAAAAGCTTTCATTCTTAGACTTCTTTTCTTCAATATTCAGACTAGCAAATGCCCTTTCTGAAGAGTTCTCAATCTGCCTATCCAATCTGAGCTCAAAGCTCTTCAAGGAGGCAACCACCTCTTGAACTTCCAGAGTTTCAAGATCCTTAGAGTGTTCTATCACAGAGCATATAGAATCATATGATTTTGGCAGACTAAACAACAGTTTCTGCACAACTCTCTCCCTAGATAATTCCTCACCATAACTCTTCATTTGATTCAACATATCAAACAATCTAACAAGGTAGACAGATAAAGATTCACTATCCTTCATGCGAGTATATTCAAATTTCCTACGCAACCCTTGCAATTTAACATTTCTTACCTGTTTATCTCCTTTGAATTCCAGCTTCAAAATATCCCAGGCACCCTTTGAGGTCTCCTCATTCACAATCCGGGAACAAGCGATCAAACGCACTTTGAATCAATCCAAGTGCATGAGCATCCTTCATCAGAATCTGAACCATCATAAACTTCTCAGTGTCCTTAGCCTCCTCTTTCTCCTTCTTCAGATCTGATTCATTGAACCCATTCTCGACTGCATCCCACAGCACCATGCGATTTCGAATAGTCTTCATCCTAATACCTCAGAATTGTAGTTTTCTCCATTGAAAATCGGTGTTCAAGCTCACCTGCTCTCGATCCTGCCATATTAGACACCTAGATTCAAGAACTCGCCACTTTGGTCTTCGAATCAGCTCAACGATAGCTCGGATCGAGCTTGATTTACTGTTCACAGATCACGCCCAGCTCAAACAATCGAACCTGGCTCTGATACCATGATAGAATTCATAGTTTCTGTAACTTATATTTTGTATTTTGGATCTGTTTGGGAGAAAGGAAAACAAAAAAAAGAAGAGAACGTTGCTCTAAATATTGAAACTGAAGAGTGTATACTGTTCATTCTATTTCACTGAGCAAATATACTCGTTAAGGAGAGAGAGAAGAGAGATTCTTCTCTAACTGCCTTTACACAAGATTTGATCCTAGCTGTTAAAACTATCATCTTATGAGATGATTACATCTGTCACAATCTAACACTACACTTAAGAAGCCACTTGAACTATGATCCAACGGCCCATATTACAACTAGCAGAAATAGCATTTAAACTAAAAGAATAAAATTCAAAACTGAGAAAACAGCTTTGGCGCCAAGGACTTCAGCTCAAAGGGTTATACATCAACACTTTTTGCATCAGCTCGTCTGTCTTCTCTGAAGATCTTGTCTTGCCCCAAACTTGTTTCACTGCCTACAAAGATAGGAAACCTTTCTGCTCTGAAATCGTTGACCATTGGTTGGTGTGAAGAGCTATACACTCTGCCAAGTTTGCAGAACATGAAAGCTCTGGAATCACTGGAGATTAGTGACTATCACAGTCAAATATCCATGCCAGATGGTGGAATTGGTGATTTGAGTTCCCTTCGACCTTTGTCCATCGAAAACTACAGTGGTCTTACATCTCTTTTGTGTAGTTTCGAACATCTCACGTTGCTTGAACATTGACCATTATGTACTATCCCATTCTTGGTTCTTTTCTAGAGGGTGTGCAACACCTCTCTTCACTTCGAAGTTTGACTATTTTGAGCTGTCCTTGGTTTGATTCTCTGCCTGAAGGGTTGCAAAATGTCAAGACCTTGAACTGCAAAGAAATTAGTAGCTGCCCTTGTAAGAATATTTTATAAATATTCTGTGTGGCCCACATGAAGTAACCTATGTGGTAAATAAATTGTTTAATGGGTTTAATAAATATTATTCAGAATAATTATATTGGTCAAATAAAGAGAAGTAGTTTCCTATTTTATTACCGTGATGCGTGGTAATTGATTATGGGCTTCACTAGGAAACGGGTCCTCTTTCTGCCTATAATAGTGCACATGTAACACCCCGACTCCAAGTAAATTTCCAATTTAAAGTATTTAATCCAATTAAATGTGAATTTACGAAATTACCCTTGGGGCAGGGTAGTTCGGTCATTTTCTTAATCCAGAGAGGGAGTTTGGGGCAGTGTTTGATATTTATTTTGCATTGATCGCTTTGAGGTGAGTCCGTGGACGTGTGGCGGACTCGATTCGGAATGGTAACGAGGTTTTGGCAATCAAGTTTCCTTCGGTGGTAAAACCGTAATTAATTTGAGAAGGGATGGGGTTAAAAATCAGATTTTATTCTTCAGTTTTATCTATCTATCTATCTCTCTCTCTCTCTCTCTCTCTTTTTCTCTCTCTCTCCGCGTGCTCTCTCTCTCTGGTTCGCACCGCATCGCTCACCGAGATGGAAATCACCGCCCCGCCGCCACATCCGCCACCCCCTCGAGACCGGTCCTGCTCGACTCGTAGTGAAGTCCCGGACTGACCTACCCAATTTCCCGCCGAAAACTCAAGAATCGATGGCGCTTGCATTGGTTCGAATCGGGATTTCTCCGATCGTTGCGCCACCGCTCCACCCGCCCATTTCCGGTGATTGAGGTGAGGTTTCTTCCTCTCTCAGATCTGTTCTAGCCGATCGTTGCATAGGATTTAATCAATTCGTAACATAAAATCTGATTTGAGAAGCTAGGTTTTGGTGGTTTTCATTCAAATTCCGGCCTCCGGTTTTGGGCTTGGCTGTAGTTGAATGAAGTGCTCCCTAGTTAAGTAGGACTCGTGAGCCGAGAGGGTGACTTGTGATTTGGAGATTTTTCACGGAATGTCTCTCAGACACCGCTTGCTGCCAGGTGGCGGCGCGTGGGCAAGTGTCGTGGAGCTGTAAATTGTTCCAGTGTGATCCTTAGGTTGTCACGAGCGCGTAGGATTTCGTGGATCTCGATTCCGAGGTCGTTTGACTATCGAACGGATTATCGCATATTGTGCGTTATCCGGGTTTGATATGTACCGACCGTTGGATCGTTTTCAAATTGCAGTATGTTACCCTAGAATACCTCTTTCCTCGTATTCACTGAAAACCCGGGAAGCTAGGGTTTTATTTTAACATTCTGTTTCGAAACGCTTGTTGTTAATCGCATTTTCGTATTCAATCGTACTCAGACTCCATATACGCAGCGTGACCCTCTCGGTCAACCTGTGTGGGACTACTTGTGAGTGGACTTTTCTTTCAAACTTCAGCATGACTTTATTTATGGAAAATATGGCATATTAATTTATTTTGTTTATTGACTTTGGTATATATTTGAATATGAAATTCGTGGTTTTCATAAAGTTTTGATTATATGTTTGAGTTTTGAGAATATATACACATATGGTTATATGTGGGGTACTTGGGAGGTTGATATGAGTTTATGTAAAGGTGTGATTATTTGATATGATTGTTTGGAGTGCTTTAAGCACTATCCTATGTACCTCCCCGGATCTGAAACTTGATTACTGATACTGGATACACTTGGAATTATTTGAGTTCAAGACATCCTTGAGGGGATGTTGCTGTGGACCCTGGATTTGGGGTAGTCTGCGCGCGTAGGGTGGTATTTGAGTACAAGCTTTGACTGTCGGCTGTACGTGCTGGCTGAGAGTTTGTTCCCCAGTTGGACGGCTCGTTCCCTAGACACATGGTGCATTGAGGAATGGCTCTGCCATGTGGACTAGTCAAACAATCCCCCAGTTGGATTGTTTCCCGGTACAACTAAATTGTGGTTATATTTATATATTATTATTATTATATGTTATATTACTATTATATATATATATGAATATTCGGTCGTTCTTATTTCTCGGTAAGGATACTTCCTCACCGGTTATACCATTGGGTATGTTTTCGAGAGTTTAATCTCTCGGGACTCTTAAGTTTTGAGTGGTGGGTTTTGTGAAGTGTGATTCACGGATTTCGGATTTGGTATCCAGTATGATTTTTAGTATATGTTTATATACTGCTTATGACTGTTTTATTAGGCATCTGGATTCGTTGCATATGTTTTATAAGGTGGGGTTATATTATTTTGATTTAATTGAACTGACTTAATTTTCGTCCACTCACAATTTTTTGTTTTGCGCCTGACCAAGAGTGCAATCGAGCTTCACAATGAGCCGGACCGGGTGCTCTCGAAACTTGAGTTCTTCGTAGGGACTCATTCACCTTTTCCTTTCAGTTAAACTGTATCTGTTGTTTTTGAATTTCTTAGATATGCTCTGACGCTACCGAGGGTATAAATCGTGAGGCCAAGACCTTTGTTGTTTTATTGCTTGTAAAGCATGCTACCGATTGGTTGTTTATAAGCGTAATTATGAACAGGTTGAAGTTTGGGAATGTTCATTTTACAGGAGACTCTGCCAAATTTTGGTAGAAAGTCTCGGTCTTTAGTAAGTGGGCCCGGCATTGGGGTGATGTCGAATTTAGGCAGGGTCCGTCCGGTTTCGAGGAGATTTGGGGCGGGTCCTGTCGACTTGGTATCGAGCATTATGTTCATTTTCCTTCGACCTTTGCGCTGTTGTTGCATTGTTGAATCTAATGGTTCTATGGTTTCCTTTGTGTAGAATCATGTATCCTCAGCGTCCTAGAACGAGGGGTGGTCGTGTTCCGAGATGGGAAGCAAATCCTCCACCTCCACCTCCACTACCCTCTCCACCTCCTTCACCTCCATCTTCACCATCTCCACCTACCGAGGAGCATGATGAAGGAAATGAGCCCGGCTTCCGGCGTCTCTTATCTCGGTCACCCGCACTATGTCTACTGCCTTACATGGGAGAAGGAATACTGAAGGCTTGGACATAAAGAGGGTAAAGGAACTGGGAGCAAAAGAGTTTTATGGTGGTGCCGATCCTACTGAGGCTGATGCTTGGCTTACAGATGTCGAGCGGATATTTGAAGTCCTCCAGTGTCCTGATGGAGATAAGGTTCGCAGCGCTTTCTGCTGCCAAGGGGAATGCATACTATTGGTGGAAGACAGTTCGAAGAGGGTATGCAAACCCTGCTGCCATTACTTGGGAAGAGTTCCAAAGGGCATTCTTTGATCAGTTCTACCCGCATACTTACAAGAATGCGAAGAAGTCTGAGTTTCTGCATTTGAGGTAGGGTTCCATGTCAGTGTTCGAGTATGAGCACAAATTTAATGAGCTGTCCCAATTTGCACCTAAGTTGGTAACCACAGAGGAAGAAGAGGGTCTATGGCTAGATATTCAAGCGGTGGTCACTGCTACGACGTATCCTACCATGAGAGCCTTGGCCCAAGCAGAGACAGGTGGCCAAGAAGTACAGTTTGGGTGCCGGTATTGGTAGGCGTCGCAGAGGCTCATCTAGTTTTGGTGGGCCCAGTCAGGGTCCATCAAAGAGGGGGGGATTATGTTCTTACTGTTTCAAATCTAGTTGGAATTTTGTTTGAAATTTGGTAATAATGTTTTATCCTTTAAAGTTTAGAGATGACTATTTCAGTATCTTAAAGAATACCTATTTTGTTAATTGTGGTATTCTATTAATGATTTACGAAATTAAAGTATGATAACATTTTTCTTTAAATGTTTTTGATACTTCACATGATTGATTTAGAAGTGACTTCTATTTGACAAATTAAAATTTAATGTTCTTGTGGCATAAATGACTGGTAATGTGTTCAGAGAAAGAACTAAGGAATCAGTACGGAATGAGGTTCTTCTGAACCTATATTTTATTGATCCCTTATTGGTGTGTAAGTGGATTGTATTAAGGAAAACAATTTAAATACACCACGAAAGATGCCATAAGAAATTTGTAGCTAATTGAAATTATTTATAAAACATGTGTTCACCTTATAATGCTCTGTCCTTTGGTTAGGGGTATGTGAAGTAATTTATCGTTTTGTATACCATTATGGATACATGTTCTTACTACAACTATTATACTAATTGGGTTCCTATTAAGGCAGTTTCAAATGAGAAATTATTGGAACAGCGGAAAATAAGGAAATCCAGTTTGAGGCACCATTATGTTTTGGGTTGCTTAGTGGGAGTAAGAATTTAATGTTCACATGAGAAGGGATTGGACCTTCAGAATGTCTTCTGATTACCTTATTGGTTACCTATAAAAGTACAAATGTTATAGATTTTATTATCCTAACCAGGGTATGAGATTATTGAAATTAGTAATGTCAGTTTCATTTTAAATTGTGAAATTAGTGGGAGTGTATAACCAAGAAAATTGGTTTTATGAGAAGTTAGTGTGGAAATTTTTGCATTCATACTTCATAATAAAATTGTTGTTCCTACAGTTGTGAACAGTTTTAACAACAATGAACAACAAATTAAGGAATAACTAATCACTCCATTATGACTGCTTCACCAGTGTAGTAGAGAACCACAAAGAATAGCATTAAGATGATATCAAGGCATTAAGCGTGTTGGTATCTGCTACTCTAAGTGATTATTTGGTATATCTACAAGAATCTGACTGTGAGTGTTAAGTAAGATTTTGATTTTATTTTCACATGTCGTTAAACATATATTGATTCTACTAAATAGATTTATGCCATGAATGATGAGTTGAAATCAATTTGCCGGAATGAAGTTTGTGATTTCATCGATTTGCCTGCAAAGGACGAGTTGTGTGTAAAAGTGTCTTCATGACTGCATACAACTCCAATGGCAATATAGATGGATATAAAGACACATTATTGGTCAACCATTTTACTAAGAAAGACGGCATATGTTATAAAGTGACATTCTCACTTGTTTCTAAGAATGACCCACTTGAAATCATATAGTGGTATTTGTAACTCATTATGAATTAGAGTTACACTGTATGGATGTGGAAGATAAAACATTAAATGAGTGTTTAATAGAGAAGTCTGCATGAATGAACCTGAAGACTTTTCTTTTATTGAAAGAAACACATGCTTTGTAAACTGAAGAATTCATTGTATAAAATTAATAATTAGCGATTATTATGGTATGCAAAGTTTAATAATATCATAATAATTTTAATTTTAATTAAAGCACTATTAATTGTTGTATGTATCTCAAGGTCAGTGGGAGTAAGTTTATATTTCTCATTTTGGATATTTATGCTATTTTGCTTGCTATATATTGGTATTGGTTTTCATTGTTGAAACCATTAAGCTTTTCTTTAAGAACCTTGAATGAAATATATGGATGAGACAATTTTTGTGATTGGAATTGAAATATTCCAGAATGGATCACATGAATTGTTAAGTTTGTCTCATTAAGCATATATTGTAAGTGTTCCAAAGAGACATGATATGGAATCATGTTTATCCATTAATGTTGCTCCAATTCAAAAAGGGGACAAGTTTAGCATTATGTAATGCCCATAAGAGTGAATTGGAACATTAACAGTACAATGAGAATTCATTATGCATATATGGTTTGCTTTGAGACTATAGTTGATGAATTGAATTTTCCTTTTCTCCAAGAATGACAAGTGTTCTAAGAATGCTAAACATAGCGGAATTAAATACCTTGTCATTAAGGAGGTTCAGAAACAAAGAGTGTCTATAAAGACAAAACTTATGCTTGCAAACCAAGTAAAAGGTTCTGGCCAAAGACATTAATAGTTATGTTGAGAGGACTATTCCTGGTCATAAACCATGATAGTATTTATGATATGTTGCGGTTAGCACAATGACAGTTTATTTATTTTGACACTCTGAGCTCAATAATTGAATATGTTTATGTTATATCCTGTTTTCCCTTATATGTATACATGAATGAGATTGGATGAATGATAACAGGAGTAGTCTCTGACAAAAACATTATTGGAGCTTTTATGATACTTCTCACTTATTGACTATTTTAGATGATTTGCTAATGTTGCGGTACATAGAAGGGATTGTATCGCTTATTGATGTATAACCGCCATGACTCGCATTAGACAATTGCTTAAATGCGGTATTTATGTCGACTATATAAAAGTGAGGATTATTCTGAATGTATCGCGCTCCTAATGTTTATTTATTGAACCATAAAGTAAATTTATCATATGGGCCAAGTGGGAGAATGAAAGAATATTTTATAAATATTATGTGTGGCCCACATGAAGTAACCTATGTGGTAAATAAATTATTTACTTGGTTTAATAAATATTATTCGGAATAATTATATTGGTCAAATAAAGAAAAGTAGTTTCCTATTTTATTACCGTGATAGGTGGTAATTGATTATGGGCTTCACTAGGAAATGGGTCCTCTTTCTGCCTATAATAGTGCACATACCCATCTTATGTGTACGCTGATGAAGACATGTATTCGGGTTTTTCTAAACGTGCAAAATGCTAGAGAGAGAAATCTATTTCCTCCACACTAACAGCTCGCCTACGGATCGCTTAAGACAAATATCTTGATATGGTAGAAGACTGATCATTCAAGGTATGTATGTAATTTAAGTTTAATTGAATTTCCACCTAATGTTATTGTGAAAATCATGAAGTTCAAGATCCTAGGTCATGGATTGGGTTCTTATGGTTTTACCCAATATTAAGTTTACAGCCCTGATCTAACAGCTTTGCCAGAATGATTTGAGGATCTAGATTCTCTTAGATCTTTGACGATATCTGCTTGTCCTAATTTAGAACAACTGCCACCAGGTTTCAAGCATCTGACTAAACTCCAGCACCTCTCTATTCAAGAATGTCCAGAGCTTGAGGAAAGATGTAGACAAAAGGAAGTGGTGAGGATTGGTTTAAAATATCCCATGTCCCCGTAGAAGTACATTGGATCATCTCAGGTCAGCCAGTCCGGAGAAGCAAGCACATCTGATAGCTCTTCTGTGCAAACATCTTCTCATTAAGCAATGTAGCATCAGCATCAACAGGGTATTGATCATCCTTGCCCAAGTATTCATTTCCAATCTTTGTTGGTTTTTTTTTTCTTTCTTTTTTCTGTTATATTCTTTGTTTAGATGGTTGAAGTGATCCCAGGATTTTTATTTCCTTATGGCGTTTACTAGATTACGATTTTGATTGATTGATTTATTTACTGACAGATAATGAGACAGACCAACTTTGGTTTCAAGTTTGTTTTTTTGTTTGTTTGTTTGTTTTTTTTTTTTCATCCAATCATGGAGAGACATGATAGTTTGTAGGAGAGAAAATGTTGAGATGGATGAGTTTTCCTTTTGACTAAGAAGTGAAAAGAGGTCTTTTTTTTTTGGTGAGTTGTAGAAAGGAAAAGAAATGAAGCATATCTCATACTCACTAATTTTTAGTTAAAATGTAACTAAAAAAACTAGAAAGCTAAGTACAATTTCAACTCCAATCATACTCCCTAGTTTAGGAAGTTATAAATATTTTAATTCAATTTTGAATAAAGTGAAAGGAAAGAGATAACAACAAATAGTAGTTAGCATTAAATAAATAATGAAGATAATATTAAAATAAAGCATCATTAAATTATAGGGAGCCACTAAAAGGTGGATAGGGAGTACGGTTGAAGTTGTATTTTTTTAATTTCTCCCAAAATTTTATAAACACGTTGATTTAGGAAGCTCATTGTAAATATAGTGAGAAATAAAGTGGAGAGATATACTGATATTGAATAACGTTTTTTGGGGATTGGTAGAGGGAGGGAAGAGATGAGAGAGTAAGAATTGAAGCACAACTTTTTATTATTGTAAGTTTCAAGGTATGTTAATTTCTTTTAAAGAAAGTGTCAAATGGCATTTTTAACATGTAGAAAAAGTAGTTGAGACTCACTCCAACCGAAATGTTAAAGTCCACATGTTTTGCTTTTTCATAAAAATACATTAAATTTTGATTTTAATGTATTTTTTTTGTTGGAAAAATTTGATTTTTAATGTTGGTATTTGACATCCGGCATGGACTGATAAATTTAAGAGAAATATCGCTTAATGCCACCAGTTTTCTAATTTTAACAGGAAATACCTCCTTTCCCCAATTTTTTTGCAAATATCACCTATAAATATATATTTATTGTCCACTTATTGCACACATAACACTTGTTCTGAAATTTAGTTTTCTCTCTTGGCTCTCTCTTGGCTCCGTCTCTCTCTTCGCTTTGTCTCTCTGTCGCTGAGTTCTCACTCTCTCTTCGCTCTTCCTCTGTAGCGCGCGCCTCGGTCTCTCTTGCGCAGCTCTCTGTCTCTATCTCTGACGCAGTGATATTCCTCCCCCAGCGGTGTCTATTCATTAGAGCTCAACTTCATCGTTCACCTCCAAAAGGTATTGTTCATCGTCATTTTCTTAGGGTTTATGAGTTTCTCTGAAGTTGGTTTAGGGTTTATGGGTTTCTATGAAATTGGTTTAGGGGTTTCTTCGAAATTGGTTTAGGGTTTAGGGGTTTCTCGAAAATTGTCTGATTATGATGATTCCTTGTTTGAAACTGTGAATGGGTTTGTTCTTTGTGGATTGATTCTTGCATTTGATTTGGGATTCTCTTTACTACTATTATTTTGCTGTTGTTATTGATGTTGTATTATTGTTTTTTTGCTATTGTATTGCCATTTTAGTGGTGTTGTATTGGCATTGTAGTGCTATTGTATTGCTAGTTTATTATGGTTTTATTCCCGTTCCATTTTGGTTTTAATGGTTTTTGCGATTTATGCAATTGAATTTTGTGTTTCTTTGTTGGTTTGTTTCATCCAAAGAAGAAAAATTGTAGGTGTTCATTTATAGTCTCTTCATTAGCCACATGAATCTTTATAGTTTGTTTTGCAGTTGCGGTAGCTTTTTGATGTCTGTAGTTTATAAATAGTCATTTATTCTGCTATACAGGTAGAGTCCATAAATTTTCTTTTGATGTTCCATTTGTGTTGTATTTCATTTGTTCTCTTTTTATGACATACATGTATATCTGTAGTTTGTACATAAATAGCCAATTAAAAATGACAGGACCCGCCCCGAATTCCTTGAAACCCGAAACGAATCCCGTGCAATTTCCAACATCGCACCGATGCCGGGTCCACTAGCTATAAAGACCGAGACTTTCTGGCGAAATTTCGACAAGGTCTCCCTATAAACTGGACTTTTCCCAAAATTTCAACCTGTTAAAATCACAGTTTATATCCCAACTGGCAGCATGCATTCAAAAACAATTCAATAGACTACAACAAAGGCCCTTGGCCGTCCATAATTTCGAACAAAATCATATTTTAACAACACTCACTTAGTCCAAAGGGAAAATAAGTATCCATTCAAACAAGCCTCGTTTTCGATCGAGCTTTAAAGCCAACAACAAGGTCGGCACCAAACTTAACCAAAACCCAATAGTAGTGAGACTAGATCCAAACGACTAAATTAAAGTTCCAGAAATATCTTAGTTTGCGACTGCACCTGAGTGGGACCCCAGGCTACCTACATACCCTTAACAAGGGATCAAGCCACACGTAGTTCTTTCGACAAAAAATTCCCGGTTCCAATAACATACAATCAATTACAGCAATACAAAATTGTAAATTCTACAATTATCCCTTTCCCTTTTCTTTAAATCCATCATACCAAACATAATCCTGTTCAAACATCAACCTTTCCCCAACATAGTATAATAATCCTTTATTCATCTCCCTATTATTTTAGGGACATTTTAGAAAAAGCAAAAGGAGAGAGAAAAAATTTTAAAAGAAGCAAAAATGGACAAAAATGCCCTTATTTATTTTTAGATTTTCTAAGGAATCCAATACATTTGCATGTCTTTGATTTGAAAGTTGAGTGTTTTTTTTGTCTTTTTTGAAAAAGTTTTGATTTTTTCCAAAAGTGAAATTTTTTTTATGTCTAAAACCTAAAAAACCTATTATTTTACTACATGCCGGAAGATCCAATGCTACGCGTAGTAAAATAACGATAACCCAAGTACACAAATCTTTTACCACACGCCGGATAATCCAATGCCACGTGTGGTAAGGTAGCCAATATTTCAATGAGCCCACATGCCGGAAATTTCCAACGCCACGTGTGGGAAATCCATTTTCAAATCACAATGTCTCACATGCCAGAATATTCCAACGCCACGTGTGAGATCCAATAATCACATGTTTTCCCACATGCTAGAAATTTCCAACGCCACGTGTGGGAAGTGTCTCACGCGCCGGAATATTCCAATGCCACGTGTGAGACTAGATAATCACATATTCTTCCCACACGCCGGAAAATTTCCAACACCATGTGTGGGAAGTGTCTCACACGCCGGAATATTCCAACGCCACGTGTGAGACCAGATAATCACATATTCTTCCCACACGCCAAAAAATTTCCAACGCCACGTGTGGGAAGTGTCTCACACACCGGAATATTCCAACGCCATGTGTGAGACCAAATAATCACATATTCTTCCCACACGCCATAAAATTTTCAACGCCACGTGTGGGAAGTCTAGTTTTTGAGGGATGGTACTTAACATAGTGTAACTATATAATTTCCAAAATAATCAACATTATTTATTAACCCAATTCACCATAATTCATCCAAACCTCATCACAAATAATTTGAACAACCCAACATAAACTCATCGCCAAAGCAAATCAAGCTCTCAAATCTCGAGATAAACCAAATTCACAATTAAATAATACAAGTACAAATATATTTAAATTTCCCAAATTTTCATTCAAACTATATATCATGCATATTCATTTAATTACTAAAAATAATGCACGTTTTAAAACTACAACCACTTAACTACTAATAATTATAGCCAAGTTCAAGGCTCAATTTCACAACCCACTAATCCAATATCCCAAGCTTGCTCATTCCATAACTTCAATTGTAAATAACAAAATCCAAGAATTTCTATAAGATATTATAAAACAAACTCCTAATCCCAACATAATTAGAACAACTCAAATAAGGGTCAAGACTCTCTTACGTGGTAGTTCTAGTACCTCTCGAAGGGTAAAACTACCTCGGAAGACTCATGGTCAATCGAGTGGTCTAACTAACCAAACTTGGTCAACCGGACCCGTGGGACCCACAACCTCTGATTTCCGATCCGAAAGTTCCTATGGGTTCCACAAGGTATAGGATACACGTCCTGTAAGTTTAGTCCGGATCGGACAGTCAGATTGCTAGCGATCGCAACATCCAGGGCTCCGATTCACGATCCGTAAATTCCTACACGATCCTAGGAATGCCTAGATCAACATATATTAAATTGGAGTCGATCCAACGGTCTGTACATATCAAACCCGGAAAACGCCTAATATGCGATATCCGATCGATGATTAAACGATCTCCAAATTTGTATCCGAGCATACCGTCATGCTCGGGATGGCATGAGGAGTATTTGAGGAGCCTAACACCATCCAAATAATGGCCCATGCACCACCACATGCGTTGGCAAACCGTGAGTGCCCAATGCAATTCCGGCGATCGAAAATCTCTAAACCACTGGGCAAAACTTATACTTACATGATCAACACCTAGAGTGGAGCAACTTTTGTTCTTGGATCTACCCCAAAAAGTCACAGGAAATGGCCGGAATCGGAGGCCAAAAACAAGCCAAACTTCCATCGCTTATTAGACAACTTAAACGAATAAATAGATCCTAAATAACACAACCAGCAGATAGAACACCTTGAGAGAATGAGAAAGCATACCTGGATTGCAAGATTTGGTGGCCGGAGGAGTCCGAATGAGCTCCCGAAAAATACGTAAAATCTGACTATTTCTTAATGTTTTTCCGCGATACCATGGAACGAGACCTGAGATCAGTCGAGAAAGGAAGACAGAGGTAGCGGTCACTTTGAGTCTGAACGAGCTCTTGGAAGCCCCAGCTGAATTGAAAATGGGGAGGGGTGGTTCTCGCACTGTGAGAGAGAAACAAATTTTAAAAACCAACTTTCCAAAAATTACGGTTATGCCACTGAACTTCATTTGATCGTATCTTTTTCGTTACAACTCCTATTCTAGAACACTACGTGTCTATGGACTCATCTCGATACGATGAACGTAAAAATACCACTCACTAACCCAAATCCTTCCGGATAAAAAAATGACTAATTTACCCCTGGAGGGCAAAATTGTAAATTCATAATTAATTTAATTTAATAATTTAATTGGATAAATAAATTAGGGTCGGGGTGTTATAGAAAATGCCCCTGCCACTGCAGTTATGGTATTCAAGGAATCTGATGAAATGACCCAATTGAAGCAAAAACAAGTGGAAATTGGATTTGAACTATTTCGCAAGTTTGCAAAACGAGTGGATCCAAAAGGAAACTGGGGCAACATGTGAGGATCCATATTCTTAAAAATGTTAATATTTTATTTCTTTGGTAAGTATTAAAATATAATTATAATTGTTATACTTTTATCATAAATTATAGTATTATAATCTTTTTTTTGGAAGTCTATGTTTTATTTAATTGCTTCACCTAGTGCAAATTCATTCTTTTTAATTAATTAAATGGTTTTGATGATTTTCTTAAAATTTTCTTTTAATATTAATATTAGTTAATGGTAGTAGGATTTCGTCCTTAGCTATCTCGAATTTCATGCATGGTTGTGTAATTGAGTTAATATACTCCACCTAGTTAGCGTGTGGCAATCAAATATGCATTAGATGGTTTACTTGTTTTATGTACTTGCAAACTAATTAGATGTCAATGAATTAGATGGTTGAGTCATCAATACGTGTCTTCATTGTATTTCTTCTTATCCTTCTATTGCCTTAGAGTGAAGGAAATGCTACTTGAGATTTAAGAAATAAGGAGAATCCTAAAGCATTGAAGTTATCTCATAGCTACCGCCCTTGGAGTCCTATAAATACAACCATTGTTTCTTCAATTCTCATTTCCCTCTAAGTAGAGGCAATAGAACGAGAAAATAAAATAGAAAGTGAGAGAGAAGTAAAGGTAGAGAAAAGTAGAATTGTTAAGAAAAAGAGTGGAGACCGAGTTTGTGAATGCAGTGGAAAATTGTGAAACACCTTACATTTCTAGCAAAAGCTTTGGTGCCAAGGTAGGGATTTCTTGGTGACCTTTTACAAAGATTGATCTAATTAAATTTCGTGAGCACTACATTATGCATGATTTTATTATTTGATTATTATTAATATTGGGTGTTTAAGTGTTGTTAACTATCATTATATTATTTTATGAATATTTACATGATCATATGTTATCGGTGATGGCTGGAATTCTTGGGTTGATAAAGAAAGTATGGAAAATAGGGTAATGGGAAGGATCTTTTGTGTAGTTTAGTCTAACTCTTGGCAGGTACCAAGTCTTAAGGATCCCACAGTGCACATAGTTTTTATTGGGTGATTCGGGACTGGCGACAAGGAGTTAGACAAGATGACTAACAAAAGGGGAATTATGGGATGATTGAAATGGGTGTTAGTTCATATGAATGGGCATTCGGGACTAAGTGGTATAAGCATGGTATGGGATGTGCAGGTCTGCTTGTCGAGTTATATGAATTAACGGGAGTAGATGAAGAGCATTCATTCATGCATTATTATTAATAATGTGATATTTGGTTGTGTGATTGCATGTCACTTCATTTATTTATATCAATCTACTGTGGTAAGGTCTCATGTCCCTACTGAGCGGTGGTTGCTCATCCCTCACCCTATTTAATTTTTTAGATGAATTAGTGGGCAAGATAAGGACTGTTGAGGCTGATTTAGATGAGAGTGATAGAGCTTTATTTATTTCTTGTAAAGTTGAAAGATAGAGCTTTATGAGAGTAAGAGAAGTTTATTTTAAACCAATGTTTCGACTTCTCTTTTTATTTTATTTTACTTTTTATTTTCTCACGCACTGGGCCCGGGGTTTTCACCGACCCTTGAGTTTGGGGTGTGACAACATCACTGTGGGCAAGGTCATGAATTTCATGGGTCGTGGTCGCCGCAATTGAAGAGTGTGCAACTCCGAATGTGTCAATATCAGGAAACTTTTGACACATTAATATGACTTTGGAGACTGTAAAATGTAGTGGAAACAACCTGTAAAATGGAACTATGAGGTCACCTCTTTTTGTATTATTTAATTATGGGGTGGCCTCTTGTTGCATTAGTTAAGTTTCAAAATTGGATTTGATGGAATTATGATGCCTCTTTTTGTATTTTTGCGTAAACAATTTCCTTTATCCCTGTCCAGTTCAAATGATTATAGTAGCAATAAGTCCACAATACACGTGTGAATAATGGCAATATGATATCAATAAGAGCACAATACAGTTACAATAGGATCCTATTGCAGTAGGTACTACATCAGACTCTACCATTTGATTGACTTATATATCCCTTAAAAGACATATGCCTACATTACACACCTTCAATATGAAGTAGCTACAAGTGTTGTGGTTGCTTAACGATGGTTGTCATTTACCAACCTCAAATCACATTCATGGACAATTATACACCTCACAATCATGAAGTTGTATTCTCCAATTCTCAATGCTCGGACCCGCCATGGGCATGGATGTTGATAACAAATCACAAGCAACCTCTTAGTGCAAGAGAATTGCACCTTAAATTCAAAGTGGCCTCTCAATGCTGTCAACCATAACTTGGTCAACAAGCCTCCCTTACTAGAGAAAATTTGCCCATCTTTAATTTTCGGATTCCAATCACTTCGCGAATACCCTGTGTCCAAATATGCTTCTCCATCATTTACACTGGCCACATTGTACTGGTTATATTCGCTCATTTGACTCAAATAATGTTCATGAGTGGGCAGATTCTCCTCCTAATGGCAACTGAAGAACGACCCATCCGACTACTATCTGCCGTCATATGCATACTATCATCTACATCATTTGTCAGTCCTTTATCTTCTATACTCATGAGTAAGAGAGCTAGTTTTGAAGGTGTTAAATCACAATTGTACTTCATAAAAAATTGACATCATCATCATCATCATCATCAATCTTTATGTGCTTCCACTCATTTGGGGCCTCCAAAACTGAGAACTTTAAGCAAACATTGTCTTCCCTACTGTTTGTGTTATCAATCTAATGCACACGATCCAACAGTTCAGCAAATGTGATGGTCCGGGATACTATTAAGCCTTTTCAGTCACCCCCTTTATATTTGCACATCTTCATTGAGGTTACCCATTTTTCATTGTAGCAAACCAAAATAACAATTGTCTCCATTTTTTATCATGAAAAAACAACATTTCATTAACACATTTGAAGCCACGGCCAAATCACTGCAATACAACCACAGTAACTAGGAAAAACAATGGCAAGACAACAGTAATATAACAACAACACAACAACAATAACACAGCAGTGAACAAGGATTCATCACAATCAGACTATACAAATCTACTACATCAAATGGAAAATCCCAAGTTTCAAGATTCACATATCCAGAGCAATCTAAATGCATTTGGTAAAAACCCAGATGGATGAGCATGAAGATTCAAAAAAACATAACCCAAAGCAATGAAAATAAAACCAATTTCGCAGAAACCGAAGTAATCAAAATAAAACCAATTTCACATAATCCCACAGAGATTAAGAAAATAACCATCAAGACTACCTATTGGATATCGGCAATGGAGTAGAGCTTCCAGGTTGCAAGCAGCTGCGACCTTACGTTATTCAGAAGACATACCTAAAGGATGGGGTCGAGGGGGTGTTTTGCGATTCAGAATAGAGAGATGGGGACATTCAGAACAGAGAGTGCTAGGAGAGGACCAGCTACGCAAGCGTGAGAGAGCTACAACTGCACGAAAAAAGAGAGAGAGAGAGAGAGAGAGAGAGAGAGAGAGAGAGAGAGAGAGAGAGAGAGGGAGAGCGAGCGAACAAAGAGAGAGCGAATAGAGAGCTAAGATAGCTAAGAGAGAAACCAAAAACTGACCAAAAGTGTTATCTGACCGATAAGTGGGCAATAAGTATGCATTTGTAGGTGATGTTTGCAAAATCTGTGGGAAAAGGTGGTATTTCGAGTTAAGCACTATTTCCCAAAATTAATCGAAGTGAATTATTAACTGACAAATTCAAAATCCAATAAAGTTCTTCTCAATATTTATCAAATTAAATATATAAATTATGGCACTTAATCCGAGGAGGAATCTTGAATTTTGCTAAATAAAGTCACAAAGTGACTAAAACAAAAATAAAAATAAAAAGAAAAAAATTCCAAGCAAGAATTTTGATGGACCAATAGAAGAAAACTCACACGAGCATCGAAGCCGAAATGCGTGACGCTTTTCCAGTTGTCCAAATCATAAGCTGTGAAATGCTTGCAACAAGCAGAAGCTTGAAGACGACCACCGACCTTGAGCTTCCCTCCTTCAAAAGAATCTCCTTGAACCCCTCTCACATACAACACAGCATATTTGCCTACCACCAATGGGTCTTCGCCTGGTGTCTACTGCCCTCTCCCCACCTTGGGTCCCTGAAAATGTTAATGTTTGGTGCCCAAAATGTCATCCCTGTTGCTTGCCCAGCATTGTACAATGCCCACTGCTAGTTTGAGGTCATTCTCTAATTAAGAAAGATAGTTTGTTATATTACTAAAATTGTTTAATTTCTTTTACCTTTTTTTTTTGGAGAACAAATTGTTTCTAAGTGAAAATTACTTTATTATATTGGTTTTATTTTTATTTTTAAATAAGTGATATTAGAAAAGAAGATGAATTGAACTAGGACCTCGAATGCATGAGTAAATGTTCTTAATTATTTGAGTTACAAGCCCCTTAGTTAATTCATATTTGAATTAATTTTACTGATTGAAATTTGAGGGAAAAAAAAAGATAGACAGTGTGAGAACCTGTAATATATATATATATATATAAATAATTATTCATACTACATATTAATTATTTATTAATATGAATTTTTCTTATTTAAATATTTATTGTGAAGACTTACATGTTATTAAATCTTAAGCTTAGTATGAGATTATCCCTTTAGTTGAAAGATGACACTATTTGTTTTCCACGTGTAGAGACTTAGAATTGGTTTTTATCAAATCATCATTGACATGCCACCTTGCATGCTAATAACAAGTGGTGTTGTGAAATCATTGGCCAAAGGTTGATGACTCACATTATTTCCTTACTTTTCTATCTTATGTTTTGGTGGTGGTATTGTGATATCATTGGCCAAAGGGGGATGAATCACATTATTCCCTTACTTTTCTATCTTATCTTTTGGTGGTTTAAAATGTTGTATATATAAATATTATTTGGTTGCATCCATTGTAATAACCCGATTCTAAATTAATATTTAATTATTCAAGTATTCAAGTAAAAGACAATTTTCTCTAGGGAATATTTTAATGGGTTCAAAGTTGACTTTTTGATCCGGAAAGATTTTGGGGAAATGAGTGGCACCATTGTGTAGAGCTCGTCGATACGAGTTTGTAGACATGCGGCACGCCCAATTCCGAGTTATAATGAATGAGAAAAGGTCTAGAAACGAAAAGGACGTGATGATAATTTTTAAATTTGTATCAGCAAAAGACCGCTACAGTCGCTGCTACAATAATCGGGGCTGTTTTATTTTTGGGTTAATCATTTTATTAGTCCCTAAATTTTGGTCCAATTTGCATTTGAATACCTCAATTTCCAAAATGGTTCCCGTGGTCCTTTAACTTTAGTTTCGTTTGGACAAATGATCCTGCTGTCAATTTTGTTAACTTTTTCTATTAAATGCAGGGGCAAAATGGTATTTTTATATTAAAACAAAAAAATAAATAAAAAAATCATATCTTTAAAATAAAAATAAAAGAAAATCAAATAAAAAGTTGCTCTATTATTTGAGGTTGGTCCAAAAACAAAAGTTGCTCTATTCTTTGTCTTGATCATGTAGGTTTGGAACCCCAGGCGCTGCTGTGCATAGGCACTGTTTAGGTGTTCCCCTTGGTCCTGAAATGATCCTTATGTCATCCCGAGCACAACGATATACTCGGATTTTAATTTGGTTATAGTTTGATTGTCGATCGGATATCGCATATTAGGCATTATCCGGGTTTGATATGTTCGGACCGTTGGATTGACTTTATTTTTAAATATGTTGATTTAGGCACTTCTAGGATAGTATAGAATTTGCGGATTGAGAATTGGAGTCTCGGATACTCCGATTCAATAATTCAGAGTTTAGATAAACGATAACCGTCCCATCGTGAGCGATCCGATCATTCAATTCGGACAAAACTTGCAGGGCAGGTATAGTAAACCTTGTTGAGCTTGTAGGAACTCTTGGATTGGAAATGGGAGGTCTTGGGCCCCGCAGGTCCTGCTCCAATGTAGAAAGTTTGACCCTCGGTTGACCATGAGTCTTCTGAGATAGTTTCATCCTTCAAGAAGTGCAAGAACAACCCTATTAATGTTATGTGAATTATTTTGATTATGAGTTTATGTTATAATGTTTGATGATATCCTTGGGTGTTATTCTGTTATTCGAAGTTTATCTTGTTATTTATATAATAATTATTATTATTAGTATTATTAAAGTATGTGACTGGGTGATATTGGATTATTATGAGTTATCAGGCAATCGCTTTTATTTTATGAGGGTATTATACTATGTTTGGAAAGTTGATATAAGAGTCAGAAAATGGACTTCTGGAATAAGGGAAAGTTTATGATAAGTTTCGGAATATGGTTTTCAAACACACCATAGTAGTAACCACACCCCCCCTCCCCTCGGAATATGGTGCGAGGATATGCGTTCTCGGGCCGACCACATGTCCCCCGAGTTCTGCGAGGAATGCGGCTTAGGTTGACTAAGGGTCCCCTGAGTCTTGTGAGGAATATGGCTCGAGTTGACTTTGTGTTCCAGAGGCCTGCGAGAAATGCGGCTCGGGCTGACTTTGTGTTTCCAAGGCCTGCGAAGATGTAACATGCAGGATACTTGGAATTGACGGAATATTACCGAAATTGACGGTATATTAAAGGAATTGACGGAATATGAACTGGGGTACGCCTAGGTGGAGAGTATTTTATTGTTGAGATGCTTTAAACTAAAATTTATGATTTTATCTTGGTACTTATTGGTAAGGTTTTAATATATGTTTTCCAACTTATGAGACAAGGATTAAGAGTTTTCTAAGTTTTAAGGATTTTGTATAATTCACAATTATTTTCTTAAGTGAAGTTTTATTTTACCATGTCGTTACTTGACTTTATATACCCATTCATTTCCTCCTTGTGTTTCTTTCCAATTAAAAAGTTATTCTCCTTTCATTATTTTCTTTTCCTTTTCAATTTCTTTTCACATTTGATTTTGCAAAATAGGAGATAAACATAAAAGTTGAATATGTAACTTGTCAATAAAATAAAGAGAAAGAACTATGTATGGTTTAATCCCTTAGTAAGGGTACATAGGCAACCTAGAGTTGTTAGGTGCAGCCACAAGATCAAGTGATTGAAAAGTTGTTTAGTTAGTTATTTTGGAATTTGATAACGTATTCATGTTGTTCTGAAAGTTGAGATTAATTTTAGATGGCTGAACGATTTAATTGGTATAAAGAGGCTTAAGGCCATAAAGATTTGATGTTTGCTTGCATGAATTCTATTATTGTGCATGCTGAACAGTTGTGGATATTTGAATTGCTTGTTGTACAAGTGAAAATTTTTGGGAAACGAACAATTTATAGGGGAGACTCTGCCGAATTTCCGGCAGAAATCAAACCTTAAAGAAACTTTGGATTT
This sequence comes from Prunus mume, assembly GCF_029339155.1. Taxonomy (NCBI): domain Eukaryota; kingdom Viridiplantae; phylum Streptophyta; class Magnoliopsida; order Rosales; family Rosaceae; genus Prunus; species Prunus mume. Next base: position 22,939,752 of record NC_142703.1, on the reverse strand, counting down.
TGTTAAAAGGGCAGTTTGGTCAAGTGTGTTTGGCACTTGCCAGGTGTCGAATACGCATAGGGTTCGGCATAGATTCCAAAGTGGAATTTGGGTCGGGTCCTGTCATCCATAGCCTCTCTTATAAGTATCATGCTTCCTTACTTCAATCATTCATTCCAATTCTTTAAGATAGATTTCTACTACGAAGTAGTATTAGAGAGAGAGAGAGAGAGAGAGAGAGAGAGAGAGAGAGAGAGAGAGAGAGAGAGAAACAAGATGAAGAGCGTGTGTGTTTGTCTTGCAATATTTCATACTTATCATGGTGAGTGGGTTATGTAGTGTGTTCTAAAAGTTTTTATTTTGTGATAAATGTGAAAATCATAGATTATCATAGATTTATTCTATTTACAAATCTCTCTCTATTTTCAAGTCAAGTATGCATAATTTGTGCAATATTTCACGCAATATATATTATTTGGAGTTGTTGTGAAGTATGTATTATTCATGGAACATGAGAACTTTAGTGAGGTGGTATCCAAAGGAAAAATGTACCAGATGGGGACCTAAGGCAGTGAGGCTGATAAGGGTCATGTACTGTGTACAATTTGTGAAGGATAACCAAGATATGAAGTAATGATGTGATATGATTTGGATGGTGTATATTTTTCTAGAGTGTGTAAAATGACATTGCTTGATTGGCATATTACATAATCTACTCATTGAGCGGTGGTTTGCTCATCCCTCACCTATTTCATTTTTCAGATCAATTAGTGGGCAAGACAAAGCCGAAACCAGAGAAGTTGGATTAATTTAGAACTTTTATTTATATCTTGTACACTTGTATGATTATTAATTTATATATAGGATTTTTATCACAAAATGTCCCTGTCGTTTGCGAAACTATCAGATTGCATCCTTAAAGTTTTTTTTTTGTATCACTCATGGTCCCTAACGTTAATATAGGTGCTCTTAAATAGTCCATTTGTCAAAAAAAAATTTAAATCCAGACATATAATCGTCAAATCAATCTGAAATTATAATATATATATGTCTTCTCTCTCCCCTCTTTCTTTTCTGTTTCCTTTCTTCTCTCTCTCTCTCTCTCTCTCTCTCTCTCTCTCTTTTCTTCTTCCTCTTGTCATGGGTGATTTTTTTCTTCTTCTCTCAGTTGGAAAATCAGGCGTTTCCCCCTTCTCTCTCTCCTCTATCTTTAATTTTTTTCTTCGTTCTCTGAGAATGATTTGGCTACAATGTGCTAGGTTGGTTTGGGGCAAAAAGTCACGACGTCGGCTTCTATTGGCCTCTTCTTCTACCTTTGTTCAATTTTTATTTTTATTTTGGAAAAAAGATGAAGAAAAAGAGAACAAAAAAATCCACAGACACATACCCATTTGCTCCCCATCCCCTCAAGTATTTCTCCCCCGTGGCCTGAAGAAAAAAGATAACAAAAAAACCCCACTGTAATATTGTATTTGTCTTCTTTTGTAATAGTTGACCGCTGCTAGAAAATAAGAAAAAGGAGAAAGTGACAGAGGATAGGGGAAAAAAAGAGAAACAGAGAGAGAAGAGATTAGGAATAAAGGGAAAGAGTAAATTCTTGAAGCTGAAGTTTGGGTTGTTTTTTTTTTAGGGCTTCAGCTAGCTATTGACCAGGGTATTCGCGAGCTCATTGTTGAAATGGATGTTGTACAGTTGTCCAACTTGTGCAATAAAAAGAAGAAGAAAAAAGAGAGAGAGAGAGAGAGAGAGAGAGAGAGAGAGAGAGAGAAGGAAAGGAAACAGAAAAGAAAGAGAGGAGAGAGAAGACTTATATATATTATAATTTTGGATTGATTTAACGATTATATCCTTGGATTTAACAGTTTTTTTGACAGAGGGACTATTTAAGAGCACCTGTTGATGCTCTTTTTCGGAGAGGGTCAACTTAGAGATGAGGGGTTTGTCTTTAGCAAGAGAAGGGCCTGGGCCTTCGGTAAAAGGCTAAGCCTGCAGAAGACAAAAATAGAAGAAGCGATCGTTAAGCTTCGGACACCGGTGTGGTGCCGGCGAAGAAGGCTCTCCGATGCTGAGTCGCAATAGGTGTAGTGACTATCGTAAAGTAACAAGTAATAGTGGAAGAGAAGTTACCCTTTTTCTTGGTTACTGTTCCCCATTTATAAGGAAGTAAAAGTAGGAGGTTTGCACAAAGTTTCGATGTGGGACTTTGTGCAAGTTGCTGTGATGATGACACGTGTCTCCTGTGTTTTAGGTTTGGCAGTTCGGAGCTTCGGCAGGTGGTTGTCCCTCGGAAGAGCATCTCCCTTTGGCAGGGAGGAAGACATGTCTACCTTGGTGTTCAATCACGCTTGGTTAATTATGGTGTAAACAGTAGTCCCCCAAGTTGTCAATCAAGAAGTGGCTTCTGGTTTGGGAACTTGTGAAGAGGTTGTGTAATTCAACCAAGCGTGTCAGCGTGGCGGGTGCCGAAGGTAGTCCCCTAGTCCCCCAAGTTTGAAAACTAGAAGACACCCTTTTTTTTTTTTTTTTTTTTTTTTTTGGGTCATAGGGGTGCCAAGGTGACCTACAAGATAAGCCTTCCAAGGTAAGGTATGGACGTCACGGTACCTTCCGAAGCGAAAGGTGTGACGCCATCATGCCTTCGGGAAGGTGTGGACGTCATCGCAAAGTGATCCTTCCAAGCTTGGAAGGAGCCTCGAAGGGAAGGTGTGGACGTCATCATGCCTTCCGGGGAAGGTGTGACGTCGACGACGGTCTCCTTCCAAGCCGGAAGGAACCTTCCGAAGGGAAGGTGTGACGTCATCATGCCTTCCGAAGGAAGGTGTGGACGCCGCGAGTTTCCTTCCAAGCTTGGAAGGAGCTTTCGAAGGAAGGTGTGACGTCATCATGCCTTCCGAAGGAAGGTGTGACGTCGCGACGAGAATCCTTCCAAAGCTCGGCGGAGCCGCCGGGGAATGTGACGTCATCATGCCTTCCGAAGGGAAGGTGTGGCGTCATCATGCCTTCGAAGGGGAAGGTGTGACGTCACCGCGCGTGTCGCGAGGTCCTTCCATGCTTCGAAGGAACCTTCCGAAGGGAAGGTGTGACGTCATCATGCCTTCCGAAGGGAAGGTGTGGCGTCACCGCGTGTCGCGAGGGTCCTTCCATGCTTCGGAAGGAACCTTCGAAGGAAGAGTAATGGCGTCATCATGCCTTCCAGGGAAGGTGTGACGCGTCATCATGCCTTCGAAGGAAGGTGTGACGCCATCATGCCTTCCAAGGGAAGGTGTGACGTCACCGCGTGTCTCGAGGGTCCTTCCATGCCGGAAGGAACCTTCCGAAGGAAGGTGTGACGTCATCATGCCTTCCGAAGGGAAGGTGTGACGTCGACATGAGGAATCCTTCCAAGCAGAAGGAAGGTGTGGCGTCATCATGCCCAGTCGTTAAGTCTCCTTCCAAGGGAGCCCGAAGGGAAGGTGTGACGTCATCATGCCTTCCGAAGGAAGGTGTGACGTCAGCACGAGGTCTCCTTCCAAGCTTCGGAAGCGGAGCCTTCCGAAGGGAAGGTGTGACGCGTCATCATCGCCTTTGACGCCAAAGACGAGGAATCCTTCCGGGGAAGGTGTGACGCCATCATGCCTTCCGGCGGAAGGTGTGACGCCGCACGAGGAATCCTTCCAAGCTTCGAAAAGGGCCTTCGGCGGGGAAGGTGTGATCATCATGCCTTTCAAGGAAGGTGTGACGCCAACGCGCGCAGTCGCGAGGGTCCTTCCATGCTTGGAAGGAGCCTTCCGAAGGAAGGTGTGACGTCACCGCGGTGTCGCGAGGGGTCCTTTCATGCTTCGGGAACCTTCGAGAAGGGAAGGTGTGACGTCATCATGCCTTCCGGCGAAGGAAGGTGTGATGTCGCACGAGGTCTCTTCCAAGCTCGGAAGGAGCTTCCGGCGAAAGGTGTGACGTCATGAGTGCCATGTGCGGTGGTATAGAAACGCGTCTCATTCGGAAATCGAGGCGTCCCAACGGTATGATGAGTTATTGCTTGGAGCGAGAATCGAGGATTCCTTCGTATGCCTTTAAAAGATTGTGGAGGGCTGAAGGAGTGAGCACTTTGATTTTTCGAAAGATTTTAGTAGACGAGCAAGGGCGATTTCCGAGAGATTTCAAGGACGGCGGAGCGATTTCCGGTGAGGCTTGAGAAGGTACCTTCGTGAGCCAGGCGATTTCCGGCAACCGTGGACGGTGGAGATAACAAGGTATGCCTTGTGCTCATTCTCCCCTTCTGGATTGAAATGCCTCTTTTGTTTGAGTTTTGCATGAATGTGATATGAACGTAGATGAACGTCCATGAACATATTAAGAACATGCCTAGGCTCTTGTTTTCAATCCTCGCATGCCCCTTAGTTTCCCTTTTTGTGTTTGTAGATGTCTGATAATTCTGAAAGAGAAAGTCAAAGCTCCCGAAGTCCCCATGCCTCAGTGGGGAAGAGTTTGAGAGTGGTAGCCCTAATGAAGACTTGGGTACCGATGGGAAAAAGTGCTGAGTCAACGTGGTGGAAGGGTCGATAGTGGAGGGAAATAGGGTTGGGGAGAAGAGCGACAAGGAGCCTGGGGGCTTATAGGGAGATGCAAAGGAACTATGTGGCCCTAGAAGCTTGTGCAAACCGGGTGTTGGGGATAACCCAGGCACCAGAGGCTAGTGGAAGTGGGCGGGCTGGGCCGTCGGGGTGTGGTACGGTGGTAGTAGCATCCGCGATGTGGGTATCCCAAGTCAGGGGTTCCACCACCAAGAAAAATATGATGAGTTTGTATGACTAGAGTCACCAAGGCGACTATGCGATACCTGGATTGTGGGGCTGAGGTTGCCCATACCTACCGGCGGCTAGATACCTCCCGAGGGCTGCTATGGTGTTCTCGCCAACTATGTACAAACATGGGTTGAGGTTACCATTGCATCCTTGGGTGCAAATGATGCTTTCCAGCTGGGCTATGCCCCTGGGCGTATAATCCCAATTTCTGGTGTATACTGCATGGGGTGTACATAGCATGGTGGTTGGCGAAACGAGGGGAGCCCTCCTTTGAGCAGTTCATGCATCTGTACTCGTGTCCAGTAACAGGCAACTTTGGCTGGGTGCAGTCAACTGTCGAAAGGCGAAGGAGAGAGGATACTTTATAGGGCAACCACCATCGTCCCAGAAGACGTGGCGAAATCGGTGGTTCCTTGCCTTTGGTGATTGGGAGTGCCTGGCCTGGCTCGGCGACTGTCAGCAAACATGTGCCTACCCACTTTCAATCTATAGGTCTTTGGTTATAACTCCTGTCTTTGTGTTGAATGTGTTTGTATGAATATGTATTGTCGTCCAAGCTTGGAAAGCTAACGCTTTGTCCATGTGTGCAAGTGTGTTCGCTAAGTGTAGGCCAAAGGTTCAGGAGGAAGAGGAAGAGATAGAAATGGTGAGAGACAGGTGCCTCAGAGGCGTGAGCCTAAGAATACAGACACCACTCTTCTTCTACAGGGTTGCTTCAAGGAAGTAAGTATTGGGCCTACCCTTTATATGTTTGTTTTTGTATATCCGCTCACCTTTGCTTTGGTTTTGTTTGCAAGGTCGGTAAAGCCAAGAAGGTGTGACCGTGGTTGAGCCGCCACCAAGGTGGTGGTGGATCCGAGGAGAGGCAAACGAAGTTGAAAGAGAGAGAGAGAAAGATAGGCCAATAGGCCAAGAAGCAGCAGCTGGCGCCCAGCAGTGCCGCCGAGGACAGGCTCCGAGGCTGCTGAAAGCGGACTCGGAGGAGGAGGATGGTGTTGGCGGGGTGGAGAAAGAAAGCGGAGGGGACTTGAGTCGTCGATCCGGGATGTCATGGGTGGAGCAGTGCTGCCGCCATTCGACCTAGACCCCCCAGCTGCCGCTCGAGATGAAGGGCTATTCCTGCAGATCACAGGGACATAGACTTTGCCTCGGTTGGCCAGGCGAAGAGGTAACCACAGCCATGGCGAAGTGCCTCTTGTGAGCGCCTGCCTCTGGCCCAGGGTCAAGATTGATCTTTGAGGGCTCGCTCGAACAAGGTCACGGACTTCCCGATCGAGTCAGAAGACGGTGCTCTCCACCGCCAATGTAAGTAGTCCTGTGCCTTTAACTCTCTAATAGTGTAATTATGATCTAGCTCATGAACATACCTTCATTGCAGGCTTTTGGGGATATGTACCTCACCCTAGCCAAGGCGGAGAGAGAAGTGGACTTGGCTGAGCGCCATTCAGAGACGACCAAGACTTCTTCAGCGAAGGCTCAGGCCCTCCATCAGGAGAGGAATGTCTGCGGTGAAGGTGGGGAGGCTGGGCGGGAGCTAAAGGAGACAACCGTGGCTAGGCGGTGGAGGAGGCTAGGCTCAGTGCGAGAAGAGGTCAGGAGTGGCGTGGCTCGTGCGGTACGTGGAATACCGAGGCTCGGGCGAGTTCAGAATCTTGTCTTTGGATCACGATGGTGGGAAGCGTATGGGTGGAAAGCGGTTGCGGGTTTAATCGAGTTGGATATAAACCGACACGGTGGTGTCCCTCCTCCCATTCATACAGTAGAGTCCTTTGTTTGCAGCCACTCAGTCTGCGAGACTCTGAGTCGCCGGAGGAGCGAGGAGGTGCAGATGCTAGCGGAGAAGTCGGCCGTGGATCGACACAGCTGCCGAGGAGGCGGATGATCATCTGATGCACGAGTCTTGTGTATATTTTGTGTTATGATGTAACCAGTTGTTATAGACAGTTTGTTGACATGTATGGATATTGCCCTACCCTAAGGCAGGGTTACTTTGATTTTTTATGATAGCCTGGTTCCCTTTTGCCTTATGCATTCTGCTAAGTGCTGGAGTGTGAATGAGTAGAAATGGGGCCCAGTTGGGTGTTTCTATTAGATAGGTGCCGAAGGGCAGAAAGTACAATGGTGGGCCTGAGTCAAGGCTCGAGACCGAGGTATAAGAAAACATAATGTCCTAGGGTCTAGGTATGTTTACTTGTAGTAGTACTTGAGATGGTCGGCGTTCCAAGGGTGAGGCAACGTTTTGCCCTTGGGATCCCGAAGCTGATAAGTCCCGGGGCGGCAAACCTTGGTGATCTCATACGGACCTTCACGTAGGGCGGTACCCTCGTTAGAGTTCTTAGTGGCCAGGGAAACCTTGCATGGCGATCCCGATTGTGGCTTCGAGGTTTTTCTGGAGTTGTAGTACTTGGCAACACGCTGTTTATGCGCGTTGCGCATGTTGGCTGGTCACGAAGTTCGTCGATGAAGTCGAGGTTGAGGGCCAACTGCTCGCTATTGGCCTCGGCCTCGTAAGTGGAGGTTCGGTATGTGGGCTGGCCAATCTCCACTGGTGCCACTACTTCGGTACCAAAGGAAAGGGAAAATGGTGTCTCTCCGTTGAAGTCACGAAAGGTGGTGCGGTAAGCCAAAGAACCTCGGGAGTAGCTCGGCGGCAACCCTTGGCTTTGTCAAGCAGTCTTGAGGTCTTCTTGATAATTTTGTTCGCGGCCGACTGGCCATTGGGTGAGGTGGGCGGAAAGCAAAGTTTTATCTTGAGGTTGGAACAAAACTGCCTAAATTTTGCGTTGTCAAATTGCCGAGTTGTCCGTGGCGATGGCGTGAGGATGCGGCGGCGATATTTTGCCAAGCAGGCGCCTCAATCACGACGTGGTGATGGTGGCTAGGGCACAGGCCTCGCACTTAGTGAAGTAGTCGGACCCATTGCGTATGACAGCCTTTGCCCTCGGGCATAGGTCCAATAGTCAAGTCCCCAGCTGGCGAATAGCCAGGGTGACCATGGCTGTTAAAGGTTCAGCTGGGAGTTGCGGGATATTGGCAAACCGCTGACACTTGTCGCACTGCTGGGTGAAGGCTTGGGCATCAGTGTGAAGTGAGGCCAAGTATCCTTGCCTAATGGCCTTATGCGCAAGGGAGCGGGCGCCTGAATGACTACCACAGATGCCTTCGTGAATTTCCCGGAGGACATAGTGGCCTTCCTCTGGGGTGAGGCGCCATGGGTAAAATTGAATCCGCGCTTATCTGGCGCCGGTGGCCGTGATATCAGGCGGGCGATAAGCGAACGCCAGCCTCAGTCGGCGGTAGCGTCTGGTGCTCAAAAGTGGAGGATGGGGTCCATCCACTTTGGGTGTGATCGATGGCGCGGATAAGTGGTGTCTGTGTGTAGTTTGTTCCAAGATTTCCATGTGGATATTCGGCAAGACCACTCTATAGCTAAAGGCTAGTCTAGCTAGGGCATCGGCATGGCTATTCTCCGGGCGTGGTACCTGGCTTATGAAATAAGCGTTGAAGGTTGCAAGCAAATGGCGGGTATGTTGGAGGTAGGCTGCCATGGACATGTCCTTGGCAGTGAAGTCCTGGTTGACTTAGTAGACAACGGTGTAGTGTTGAAAATCTGAATGCCTAGCGCCCATCTCTTTGGCTAACCGAAGGCCAGCTAAGAGTGCTTCGTATTCGGCCTCATTGTTGGAGGCATGGAATTGGAAGCGAAGGGCATACTCAAGGACAGTCTTGTCCGGAGAGATGAGAACAAGGCCGCTCGCATCCACAGGCGTTGGAAGAGCCATCCACATACAAAGTCCATGAGGCTGTCAAGTCTAAGGTGCCGTTCTTGGCAGCGTGGGCACACTTCGGGGTGAGTGGGCTCCATCGTGTCATGGGTAGCCACGGCATGGAGTTCGGTGAATTCAAATATAAAGTCGACCTGACTGGCCCTTCGTGGTAGGCGGGGTTTGTAGTGGATATCAGATCGCCAAGCTCAATAGCCCTTGACTAGTCTCCCGAAGTCTCGACTACGCAACACTTAGAAGTGGTTGATTGGTTAAGACATGAATGGTATGAGCACAGTGACTGGCCTGAGAGTTGGACCACGGCGAATGCCAATTTCTCGATGTCGGTCTGAACCTCGGCGTCCATGCGCTTTGCTGCGTAATGCAGCGGGTGCTCGGCACCGTTTTTATCTGGATGAGCCTGCAGGCCCATTGTAGCGAGCGGAGAGATAGATCATGAGGTGTCTCGGGCTCAGTGTTGACAATAAGAGGGCTCGGCCCCTCGCCTTCGGCTCGTTGAAAGCTTTGTCGCTCGGTCCGAGTAATACTCACTTGCTACCCTTAAGTGCCTTGAAGAAGAGCGCGACGATCGGTGCCTTTGAGATGAATGCAGTGAGGCTGCCTGCGTGGAAACTACGGATATCCTTGATCGTCCTGGGTATTGCCATGTCTAGTATGGCCTTGATCTTCTCTGGATTGGCCTCAATACCCCTCTTGCTGATCATGAAGCCAAGGAATTTGCCTGAAGCCACCCCAAACGCGCACTTGGTGGGGTTGAGCCTCATCCTATACTTTTCAGAATGGTGAACATGGCGAGAGGTTGGGGATGTCTTTGGTCGATAGTCGCATTGTGGCGAGCATGTCATCAACATAAACCTCCATGGTGTGGCCAATTAGGGGAGCGAAGATGGCGTTTACCAGACGCTGATATGTGGCCCCGGCATTTTTGAGGCGAAGGCATGACTTTATGCGATAAAGGCCACGATCCGTGATGAAGGAGGTGTGTGCACAGTCCTCGGGATGCATGAAAATCTGGTTATACCGTAAGCATCCATGATGGCGAGAAGGCGTGGCGGTGTGGCATCAACCAATTGGTCGATCGCGAGGTGAAGCTATCCTTGCCGAGGCCGATTGAGGTTGGTGTAGTCTACACATCGCCAGCCCTTTGTGCCACTGCGAACCATCACCACATGGCCAGCCGGGTGGGATAGTCCACCTCCTGATAAATCAATCTTTGGTTAGCTTGTCCACCTACGCCCGCCGCTTCATATCGCTCTGGGTCATAAGCCTTACGCGAGCAGGTTGACGGCGGGATTAATGTGCGGTGGGATATGATCTCGGGTGATATGCGGCATGTCATTGTATGACGGGCGAACCCTGAGTTAAAGCGAAGGCGGCAAGATCGAGCGAAGCTCTGGGAGAGAGTGCGGATCAGAGTAACGACTCAAGGTCCTCCATAGGTTCGGCTGTGGGGTGTGATTCCTCCTAGGGTCCTCACAGGCGCTCGGTGCCGGCGAACTGGTCTTTGGAGTTTGGAGTTACGCGAGGGCCTGCCCGATGTTGGCGGTTGGTGGACCTCACCGCCCGAGCGTAGCGACTGCGGGCGCCAAGCTGGTCTTCGCGCCGTACATGCCATGGCGTAAAAACTTGGCGGCATATGGTGGAGATGAAGACCTTCATTTGGGCCATGGCGGAAGCGGCGAAGATGACATTGTGGTGCGTGGAGGCAATAATAAGGAAAGGTGGTGATTGTCGCCGTTGGGGTGCGATCCAAGAGAGATTGGGAGATGAATTCCAATGGGTGGACCACCTCACGAAGCTCACTAGGTGTGATGCTTGATCGGCGGTGAGATGGGACCTGAGCTTCTCGATCACGCCACTTGGAGTCGACCCTTAGGCGAGTGGTTGTTATATATGCCCGTTTGTTATATTGAAGGTATCTTTGGTAGTTATCCTTCCGTTTGAGGTCTTTGGGTACCACAGGTACTAGGCGGGAGTAGAATGTTGGCGAGGCTGAGGTGGGTCTTGAAGCGGTGGGGATCGTGAAAGAATGATGTCGGGGGTGGCAGACCTGCTGGAGTTGAAATACTCGGCCTTGGCGTGCCGCGGCTGCTTCATTAATCGATCGTGTTCCAGGGTTCTGTGCACAAGGTACGAAAGTTAGACTCTCGGAGGCCACTCTTAAGCACCGAGCGGCACGATCATCGGTCTGCGGGAAGCGGGCGTGCTCAGTGGCTGAACGGCTGCATACTCCCGAAGAACTCATCCTCTGCCTAAGCATGTACAGGTCGTCCGCAAAGTAGAAGCGATCGATGCGGATCATGAATGGTCGAAAGCTGCCGGTGTCAAGCGTATTGATGATCGTGGGATCGGCTGTAGAACCAATCGAGGCGCACGCTGAGGTAGATGGGAAGAGGAGGCACATGCCTCGTCCGTTAAGCCTTTGCATCCATGGCGAGGAAGAATGTATGTGGGTGAGGATCCTCCGTGCAGTGTGAAAGCGTCACGGAGGGCTGGATTTCCTTCTCTGGTGGAAGTGAGATGCGCTCGGTAAAGGGCCCAGGTCGTGGCTTTGCCCAGAGGGTTGGTGGTTGCGCTGCTGCTCATTCTCCAGACGTCGGACCTTCTCAAAGAGAAGTCTCATTGCCGGGTCGGCATGAGGAGAATCTCGATTCTTTGGAAGTCTGCGTGTGTGTGGCCAGGAGCTAGATAAGGGTCAGGTCCATCGAACTCCTCGGTGTGATAAGGCTCGTGCTCTTCTGAGTAATCATGCTCCCAATCATCCGAGTCCCCCATACCCTCTCCAGTAGGCACATGGGTTGGCTTTGGTGGGGAGCCTAGGTCGTCACCTTTGGGTCTTGGAGGTGTGAGGATAAGAAGGGTCCGTCGTGGTCGGGATCACGGTCCACAATCCACAGACCTTCGTTGGTTTATGAGGCGGTTCCTCGGCGGGAATCTGGAGAAAGCGCGACAGTCGTCTCGGATGGAGAAGTCCTTACCCTTCTTGGGCCTAGAGGTTGGATTGGAGGCCATGGTGGGAATGCTCCGGCTGGTTTGGTTGTGTCTTTCGAGTTTCTGGGTAAGGTTGCATTAGGAGCCACAGGCTTGGTTCGTTCAGTTTAAGCCGAGGATCAGATGGTCGTGTTCAGCTCAGCATTCTGGGTGAAGATGGTCACACCTCGGACATCTTGGCGACAGCGCGGAGGAGCTCCACCTCGGCACAGGTTGACCTCCGTGGTCCCATACGGAGTACCCTCACGAGGGTATTGCGTGGGCATCGCGGCTATCCTCGATAGGCATGGCTGAGTGTGGAGTGAAGAAGGCGGCGAGGCGGATAGGTGAAGAGCAGTGGTTTGTAGAAAAATGGGTTTTAAGTATGGGATTCCCACAGATGGCGTAAGCATTGATGCTCTTTTGGAGAGGGTCAACTTAGAGATAGGGGTTTGTCTTTAGCAAGAGAGAAGAACTGGGCCTTGGTAAAACTAGCCTCTGAAGACAAAAATAGAAGCGTCGTTAAGCTTGGACAGGTGTGGTGCCGGCGAAGTCTCTCAGATGCAGTCGACTAGGTGTAGTGACTATCGTAAAGTAACAGTAATAGTGGAAGAGAAGTTACCCTTTTTCTTGGTTACTGTTCCCCATTTATAAGGAAGTAAAAGTAGGAGGTTTGCACAAAGTTCCGATGTGGGACTTTGTGCAAGTTGCTGTGATGATGACACGTGTCTCCTGTGTTTTAGGTTTGGCAGTTCGGAGCATCGGCAGGTGGTTGTCCCCTCGGAAGAGCATCTCCCTTTGGCAGGGAGAAAGACATGTCTACCTTGGTGTTCAATCACGCTTGGTTAATTATGGTGTAAACAGCACCTATATTAACGTTAGAGATCATAAGTGATACAAAAAAACTTTAAGGATGCAGATGTTTTGCAATAAAAAGCCTTATATATAATGGTATGTCCCTAAATTTGGCCCCTAGTTGCAATTTTAGTCTTTTTGTTTATTTCTTTCAATTCACGCACCTTGATTTTAGAATATTTTTTATTTCCAGATCGTGACGTGACAGACAGAGAGGGAAAAAAAGGAGAGAAATGCCTTTAGTTGATGGATACAGTCAAACAAACGAGTATAAAAAAGAAAGCAAAAGATATATAAGACTCACCCACTTCCCTCGGCCTCACTGTCCTTATAAAACTAGCACGTTTCCTTTTTACATGTAATATCAATTTTATTAAAACCACAACCTTGTAATTAAAATCGTTCAATAATCACTATTTCAATTCCTTGTAAATTAAAACCAAAAGTGACAATGAAGCCTGTCAGTGTGAAAATTCGTCGTAATTTGAAGCCCATAAATTTTGAGCCTTTTCTCTTTTCAAAGCCCATCAGTGTGTATGTTGATATTAACAGACATAATATTAAAACCCATCATGTCAACGTGGGAATGGCAACTAGGAGTGCTTCTATAGTGAGTGGAAAGTTATAAGGGGTTTTTTTGAGGGGTATGTAAGAGCCGTTGGATTTCATCCAACGGTGAGTTTTTAAAAGAGGGTGCATGTAGAACCGGGTTGAAATCTGACCCGTTTGGAAACCCAACTTCAGCTGAAGATTTTTCCCTCTCTGTGAAAAACTCAAGAACACAATCCTCTCTTTTTTAATGTAATGCAAATCCACAATTAGAAAGATCCAAAGCTCCCAAACTCTATAATCGCTCCATTGTCATCAGCTCCTTGGGAGGCCTGCGATCTATGGTATCCTCGGTATGATGATTAATGGCTTTTACCTAGCTATTGCCCTGTTTTGATTCTATGATTGGTAGAAACCCCTTCTCTTTTCGTTCAGTGAAGAGATTCGGATAAAGCAAAGTAGCATATCTCTTTTCGTCTTTCTCTGATTGTTCTGGATTTTGGTAGAGATGGAGTCTCCACTACGAAAGAATCCTCTCTAATGTCCACCACATTCTTTGAAGCTGCCTGAGTTCGGAACTCCCGATTGACTTTGAGAGGTAAGTTCACTCTTGCTGGATTGATTTTGTTGGGTTTGATTTGTTTTTTGTGAGGGTGAGAAATTTGTCATTTGTGGCATCAATAATGCGTCATTTGCTCTGCTATCAATAATGCGTCATTTCCTTATGAATATTCAATATACTTAGTTGATTATTTTTGTTTGGAGGGGGATTGGAAATTTATGAAATGTAGGTAAAAGATCCTAAACTTAGGCTTAATGGCATTAGAAGTAAGCATTTGGAGAGGATATTGGGTGAAGTTCTGTAATTCTTTGGTTTGAATTACATTTGAGTTCTTAGTTGAACATGTTGGTTCTAATGTTATTTTTTCCAGATTATTTCACAAGAGATGACGTAACTATTATTAAATTTTGCTTGTGTTTTGTGTAATCAGAATCCAACAAGCTAGGCTATGCGTGTATTGTGTCAATTTGGGCAATGTTTTGTGTAAGTGGAATGCATTGATAAGTTGTGATGCAGTAATGATTGATTAATGAATTAACATTTGCTATGCAGTAATATAGAAGTAGATCAATAATATACGTGGATAAAATGTCTAGGGGCTCAGAGAGTGATGACTCTGTAACAGCTAATGGGAGGGTTTACATTCCTGAAGTAAGAAATGAGGAAACACCAGCAGTTGGGATGAAGTTCGACTCGCTTGACCTCGTTTATAATTTCTATAATAGATATGCATTCTTGGCTGGCTTTGGTATTCGACTTCATTCCAGCTTTTGGGGGAAAAATAAGAAAGAGATTCTGAGAAAAGAATTTGTATGTTGCAAACAAGGTGTATACCGGAATGATGAAACTCGGGAGAGAAAAAGACAGGGGGAATAAGTAGATGCAATTGCAAAGCTAAGATTGTGGTTGTGAAGACACATGGGAGCAAGAAGTATACCATCTCTCTTTTTGCAGAGGGACACAATCATAAGATGACACCCTCAGGAAGAATGCATTTACTGAGATCACACCGTCGTATTTCAGATTCTACAAAAGTACTTACAAAACAGTTGGGTTCGGTTAATATTCCCATTAATCAGAAGGTAAGTATTTTCGAGGTGCAATCCGGAGGAATGGATAAAATCGGTTTTATCAAAAAGGATATGTACAATCTTGAATGTAGTGTGAATGGGAAGCTGAGGAACCACGATGTTGAACTAGTGACCGAGTATTTTATGGCTGAACAGAAAAAAAATGAGGCTTTTTATTTCAAGATTGAGGGAGATGGCGATAACAGGTTTAGTCGATGTTTTTGGCGATGCAACTTCTGAGCGAGTCACGGGTTTTATGGAGATGTTGTTGTATTCGATACCACATTCAACACGAATAGATACGACTTGACATTTGCACCAATGTTGGGAGTTAATAACCATGGTCAAACAATTGTCCTAGCATGCATTTTGAGCAAAAACGCTGAGTCGTTTATTTGGATGTTTGAGGAGTTTAAAAAGCCATGCGGTGGCGAACCTAAAGCGATCATCACAGATCAAGATGCGGCAATGAGCAAAGCGATTTCAATAGCCTTCCCGACTACATTTCATCGACTTTGCATATGGCACATCACATCAAAGTTCTCTGTTAAGTTACCACATTCTGCTTATAAGGAGTATTGGGGTGAATTCCAGAAAGCCATATGGGATACTGACAATAAGGATGAGTTTGATGCAAAATGGAATATTGTGGTTACAAAGGTGGTTTGATGACCATCCATGGCTAAGTTCAATGTTTGATTTAAGGAATCTTGGGTTCGACCTCATACGACACTTTTTTGCCGCTGGAATGTCAAGCAGCCAAAGAGCTGAATGTTCTCATGGTTTCTTCAAGCAATACATATCAAGGAAAAATTCGTTGATGGATTTCATAATAAGATTTGAGAGGGCACTTTCTCATCAAGCGTCAAAAAGAGTTAATTCTTGATCACGTAGATGCATTTGAAGTGGCTCAATGTATTCTACCGATGCCAATGAACAAACAAATGGCTACCTTGTACACAAGGACAATGTTTCAAAAGTTTGAGCAGAACTAATACAAAGTCAGCATGTTTCCTAGAGAAAGCAGAGGATGCTTCTAAAGTTGTCTTTAATGTAGCGAAAGGAAAAATTGAAACAAGAGTAGCGAAGTAATGTATGTCAAAGATTCGACCACGCATCGTGTAACTGCAAAGATTTGAATTTGTTGGAATTATTTGCAAGCACATCCTAGCATTGTTCGAAGGACCAGTTGAATATATGCCCGATAAATACATTTTGAAGAGGTGGAAAAGCTGAAATTTGGATTGGTGTCGGATGCAAATGTAGCGAATTAAAGACTCTGCGGATCACGGTCTTTTAATAAAGCGGTACAATGTCGACTTGCTTCAGATGTGGTTGAGGATGCATTAATGTGTGAAGAAGGATGTGAGCTCGTCGAGGAGACTCTAAAAGTTTGCGGTGAAGTTGAAGTTGTTGAAGGATGGACCAAGTAATAGAAGTTGGAGGGTCCACTCTCAAACACAATATATGAAAGACCCTAAGAGTAAGGTGCAATGGAGGTCGAAGCAGTAGCGAGAGCAAAGGAAAGGCAATGAAGCGAGGATTAGACACTATGGAGTGTGGACACATTGGTCATGATAGAAGACAATGCCCAAGAAATTTGAACACAGTAAGATGTTAACACTATTTATAATAAGACCTAAAATTTGAATAGGTAAAGTTCTTATGTGTACATTTGATGTTTATCGAGGACATCACCGTCGAACAATGCGAATCAACTCCAATAGATCTTAGTGACCCATTATTTGTGAATTTTCAGGGATGCGGACCAACTCAATGATTTAGGTTTCTATTATCTGAAGCAGTTATTATGAAGACTAATGATCGGTGAATTTTCTAGATGCGATTTTATTATTATTATTTTTGTTCATGTCCACCGATGAGCTCGACTATGTCCATTGATAATTGAAATGAAAATTTGCTTGGTTTCATTCTTGCATGAAATTTGGACATATTAATTTCGTCTTCTCCTATTTAGAAATTTTCATAGACATTAGATAAAGCATCAAATTTTGATTTATGTGAAGAAGCAATGACTTTTACCTTGTAAAATGGGTAGTTTGGTGAATTATGTTTGAATAGAGATTTATTGATTATATGACAGGCTAATGCAGCATTTCCAGCAGCCAGCTATTGTTTCCATTACCAGTAATGATTTCGACGCGCATCATTTGTGCGACACCACTTTTGCGAATGTTATGTTCTAGTGTTTCTTGGTGATTAAGATCGAGTACTTGCTGGTTATTAGGTGCACGATTTTGCAAACATTCGTAGCTGAAGGATACTTGAAGCACTTTGTTGGAACAGAAAGATTAGAAAGCAACGTGTAAAAAAGTACATTGCAGCTAATCACATTTCGAATGGTTGGGTAATATGAAAGGGTACACTAACATTTGAACTACTCATAATTCCACACACAAAAGAAAATTTGATTGCAAAGCATTTTATGTGCTCCCTCTTAGCAATACCACGATCTCCCCAATAAACTGAACAACGGTAGCCACAATCACTAGGTCGTATTGGTCAGCTTCTTCTTAGCAGGTCTCGCATGCTTATGGTCACTCATGTCCCCAGTGATTTAGACAAAATACATATTCAGCAATATTTGGAATTTTATTATATATACATAAACCATAAACCATTCACTACACAATGTATAGCACATGGCATTTTACTTATGACTCACGTGTCATGATAATGGGGCTTCGATTACCAGCGTCTTTGTGATATTGGTGCTTATTGAATAATATTTCCATAGTTGCAAAATATAATGTTAGACAGAAGGAACACATGATGACTTGCAAGACATAGTCCCAATAATTATATATGAAGCAAATGAAACTGATATTTGTATTATTTTATATTAGATAATGACATTAAGGGAATATAGTTCTAATTTGTGCAATACCACGATCACCCCCAACCAACAGAACAGCTGTAGCCGCAATCACTTAGTCGTATCGGTTGGCTTCTTGAGCGCTTTGGCGTGCTTATGCTCATTCATGTCACCACCATCGTCTAGTATCTCTCACGGCATCGAGGACACATAGTCCCAATACTTGTATGAGTAGTTGCGCGAATGCAATTTTCGAATCCTTGGTTGAATGCCAACTCCAGTTCCTTTGTGGTGCTCTTCGCATGCATATGGTTCATCAAACAACCTTTAATTTCATCATTCATTCCATCAACTCCTCGGCTTTGCTTCCTTTTGACTCGGCTTCAAGTACTTGTTCTTTTGGGAGAAGCAGCGTTCACTCTAATGTTAAGATCAGCCAAAATGGCCTCGTCTTCAACACATTTCTCGTGCCATGAATTGATCGATGCGAAATTATAATCCAGCTTATGCTGCTGCATCTATTGCCTCTAATGGATCATCAGTCCCCTCACTCCCAAATGATGTTGAAAATGGAAAGTCGGCGGTACAACGTGGAAACGGAACCTGCGACTCCAATTTTTCATCTTCGATTGTGTTGTTGGCGCCTGAAGAGGTTGACATACTTGAATAATCCTATTTGTTTTGGAGGATGAGGATTGCAGATGCAATTTCGTTTGAGAAATGGAACATAGCTTTATAGACCAACATACCAAAGCTTGCGTGTAGTCAACATATCTACTTTATTTCAATTTTAAAAAAAGAGGTGTCAGGTTTTGCTTTTAAAGCATGTCAACCTCACACTCTCCTTACACCGCTGTTAGTGGTTGAAAGAAACTCAATGGAAGTGACATCTAGTTAGTGAACCCAACCAAACTAAACAAACTAGTTAGGATTAAACTTAGATTGTATGAGACCTTTTTTCATTTATACATTGTCAACCAAATGTTTTTTTTGGCGGGAACCCCTTTTTATTGGTATTACTATCACCCCCTTCATAAAAATTCTCCCTCCACAAAAAACTCACTCCTCCACCGAATCTGTCTCCATCTACTGACTCTCTCTCCTCCACATAAACTCTCTCCCCCCATTGAATGGATTTACTAACCAAGTTTGATGTGGCGTAATAAACACCCATCCAAACAAAGAGCCTTGAAGCGCCGTGAGTCACGGACAAGCAATGTCACTTTCCTAGACAGAATGACCATTTTGTTGGAAGTTTTGAGTCTGAAAGAGTTCTTGCTTTCTGGAAGGAGAGCATCTTCAACAGTGATGATGAAATCCAAGGCAAGATGCGTTTGGAATTTGTTGAAGGCCAAATTGAAGATGACAAAAGGCAGGCCAATCTGGATAGGGCGAAGTTGCAGCGCATGAAGCGTAGACACAAACGACTTCGAAGTGTAGCTGTTCAAAAATACAAGAACTCATCTAATGCAAAGGAGTCAAAGAAGCGTGTGATGCAAGCTGGATTCGACTACTTCCGGTCCTATGCAAAACTCGTCGTACCCGGGTTTGATTGGTCATCTATTACCGTTTCCGACGTTAACAAATATACTCAGCAAGAGAAGTAACCATTTTGGTTATCGTGTTTGAGTAGAGGCAAATCAGAGGAACTGGAATTTTCGTTAAGCTCTGCTTCAAACCTATTTTGATGCTTACTACTATAGAATATTTCAACCTTCATATTTTCATGTCTTTAATTACGATAACACGATGCAAAGTGCGCATCTACTTCAGTCATATGTTGCTGCCATGTCCATTTTTTTGTGATCACGTATCAGATTTGGACATGGTTGCATCATATGCAATGTTGACTTTATGTATTATATGTTAGGGTAAGGTTTATGGAAAAGCATGTGTGACTGGTTTTGTGACAAGTTATGGCATTATTTTGTACCAGTTATATATTGTTTTTTGTACTGGTTCATCTCCTACTATTGCTTTATTTCTTTATATTATATGTTTATGCGATTGGACATGATAGAAAATATATTACCGATTCCCAATGCGGCGTCGGAAGGACAACTTATTGAATACCGCCGACGTGTTGAAAACTCTAGGTGCAGGTGCATATGGACAACTTATTGACTATCTCGGCGTCTCAAAGCTCTAGCGCATCATGAGTTCCAATTATGGCTTCGGAGTAGTGGTGCATTTATTATATATGTACATTATTATAACCAAAACAGATAATTTTACATCCTTATATATGAAAGGAAACTAATTCTTGTATTAGTACAAATTATATAACGAATATTAAGGAAATATACTTGTTAAAGTGAACAACATATATAGTTAGGGTTAAGAGGAAAGTGAGTTATGTAAATCATTTTTGAATTTTTAATTGCGAAATGGATGATCTATGGGTTCCCCTCGTTTTATAACGTGACACGGAGGCCGGAGTATTTTTCGGGGCATTTTTAGGATTTTTCTACTATTTATTGCATTTTTTCAAAGATTTTTGCACTAAAAAAGCCAAAATAATTGTCAAATGGACACCTGGCGCGATCTCAACCCCTCACCTTTCACCCCTTGATAAGTGTGCGGCAGTCAACATGGCCACATCCTTACCTTTTACCCTAAATTATTATTTTATGACTTTTTCTTAGAAAATTCATAACTAAATACACAAAAATCACAATAATGATCCGAAAATTGCTACGACCTCATTGACACTCCATCTCCCTTGCTGAATTCCCCGATTAGTGGTTACGCATTTTAAAAAACAATTCCGAACATTAACGGGAGATGCTTGTTGAAGTAGGTTATTGAAGTTAAAGTGAACAACATATATAGTTAGGGTTAAGAGGAAAGTGAGTTATGTAAATCATTTTTGAATTTTTAATTGCGAAATGGATGATCTATGGGTTCCCCTCGTTTTATAACGTGACACGGAGGCGGAGTATTTTGGAGGCATTTTAGATTTTCTACTATTTGTTGCATTTTCCAAGATTTTACTAAAAAGCCAAAATAATTGCCAAATGGACACTGTGATCTCGACCCCACCTTTCACCTATGTGAGTGTCGTCGATCAGCGTGTAGCATCCTTCCTTTTATAAATTATTATTTTATGACTTTTCTTGAAAATTCATAACTAAATACACAAAAATCACAATAATGTTAAAAATTACTCGACCTCATTGACACTTCATCTTCCTCACAATTCTGTTTCATGAGTTCACGCTACATTAGTATTTTATTATTATTTATCCAAAAATTATTTTATTATTATTATATTACTTGTTAGCTTGTACATTTGTTAATTATATTTACTCCAAATTTTTATTTTATTTTTATTTTCCGTGTGAATAGACCATTTCTGGTGCTAATCAGTTTCTCTCTTCTTCAATTTGTTAATGTTTTTCCTTTATTAGGTTTAAGGGATGTTTTCAAACATAAAATGGAAATATACAAGCCATCCATTCTACAACATCAGGAAATAATTATTCAAAGTCTTTCACTGTTCAAGTTTTGCTTAAAAAGCGTGTTAATCATTTGGGATATGCTAAGTGGGAAAATGTCATTCCCAATAACCGGTGAAAAGACACATACTCACTTCATGCATGCGTTTTCGTTTACCAAATATTAAGATTGCAGTTGTGCAAAATATCTGTGTCAGTAAAATGTCATTCTTAGCCGTCAATTATGTCAGTAATAATTCCACTATATAGCAAATATTATACATTTATATATAAAACGGGCTAGGACAGCACAAACACCAGACAAAATAGATTAAAACATGAAATAGAAAACAACATTTGTAGAACATAGACACGCATAAAAACCGTAGAAACATACTCCAACTAATTATAAGGGTATGGATTCCCTGGCACAACTTAGACACGCATCACCTTGAACCAAAAAACACTCTCACGGTGCCATTTGCATCGATTGCAACAAGTCCAGAAGGCAGGATTGATCTTTTCTTCACTAGGCCAGCCTGGAATAACAAAACACCAGTCGTTGTTGTTACAAGCGCTTTTGTGATTGAACAATCTTCCGATAGTGAAACATATCTACGATATGTCTTCCATTCCGGCAATAAATCGTCTCAAAGCATCCTGGTTCCTTTCATATCAATGTTGTTACGTTGATTCAAAGAACACAAGAATTCTAATGCATCCTCTTTTGATGACCAATTCCGGACATGCCAAGTAGTCCAACTATATATGACGCTTCCATATGGCCTGCCGTGGCTGCAACGCGCATCCCAGACAATGCTTCCACATTACCCTGCCTGAAAAACATGTCGAACGCTTCTCTAAATATCGCCTCAGGGTTCTGGCAAGCCCTGCATTGGTCCACGAAATGCCGGACTTGCGTTGCGGCATAGTACCAGTTAGGATGGTCTTGGTACTTTTCCATTGAAATTGTGTTCCACACTTGTGGAGTGTTTGACAACGTATTGAACAATGGGCACACACATGCCATACGAACGAGATCTTCCGAGGAGTTGGTTGCCACGTATAACATCACTTTAAACCAAGCTAATTCCGGGATGAAGGCTTGAGGCACATCCAGATGGAGATGCTTCCTTCTCTTTCCTCCGACTGTAGTGTAATGTTTGGAATTCATTGAAATATTTTTGGAATGGAACGATTTGAGGACTGCAGAGGAGAAATGAGAATATCTGGGGTTTTGGTTTGTTTTAGCCTCTGTTTACCTTTGATGAAAAGGTGTTTCCTTGAGGTTTTACCAAGTTGACCCTTTTAAAAAGCTGAACTCAACACCCAAAAACATAAGGCAGTGAAGGAAAACGTCATCAAAATGCAAAGTCGGACCGTCAAAAGTCAATTAATAACCTATTTCCATAGCCATTGTTAGGCTTTTCCGCCATTAAATTCATTGATACAAATGTGATGGATTCTGACTAGTGACGAAGGTCCCATGGATACTTTTTTTTCCCACACCACTACCTATTAAATGCGGATTCTTATCAACTAGTTGCCTTAATGAAATATAAAGAAAATAATATATTTAAGCGTGTCCCTCAATTGTAAGATTAATTGGTAGTGAAATAGTATATAAACATCGGATAAAATGTGTCCAGGTCACGTGATGCAGGTGTCAGATCGTGACCAACCCACCCACACAGAAAGAAGGATATAATTGATTTGGCGAGAGATGAGAGAGGAGGTGAAGTTTAGGGTTATGACTTAGTGAAGGGTATAACTGAGAAGGTATGAGTCCGAAGAGGTTTTAGTGAGAAGATCTGAGTGAGAAGAGGTACAAGTGATAAGATTCAACATGTCTTCGTCTTCATCTCCCGCTCAAACAAAGAGGTGTCAGTATTGTGGAGCTGCAATGGTGCTTCGGGTTTCAAAATCAGATAAAAATCGAGGGAAGCCATTTTGGAAGTGTCTAACCTCCTATGTAAGTTCTCATTTCCAGAATATGTATGTGGGTGAAAAAAAAATCCTAGGTCTAACTCTGACAGAATTATTTTGCATATATGATGCCTGCAATTAGGGAGCAACCAGTTGCAATGGATTCGAATGGGTTGATGTAACCTCCCATTGGCAGTCGACAAGTGACATGTATGATGCTACAGTGCTTAATATGCTGAAGTCCATTAAGGACTTGGTATTAGTTTTATTAGTTGTATCAATTGTCATATTATTTGTTCTTTTAATGACCAATTAAGTGCACGGTTTCAAGGATTGTAAAAGTTCTCCCCAAAAACACATGTTGCACGCACCACCAATGACTTTTCAAACCCAATTTGTAATTTTGTTATTGAAATAGGTGGATTAGCATTGAGTTTAAATTATTTTTGAAACAAAGCATTTACTTATCGAAACCAGTAAAACTTTCCTAGACTTACTTTGTTAAATTAGCGATTAGTATATGTATTTTGATTAGGAAGAAGTATTTTCTGGAGAATTTAGCTAGAGAGCTTGAAGAGAAAAATAGGAAAGCTATTATTCTATTGAATTCTTACACCCATGCTTACATAGATGTGTCTGTGAGGAGGGAAATGTGATTCTCTTTGTAATTACATTGTCACCTATTAGGTGCTTACACGTGTTGGACCAAATTGAGGCTAGAGAATCCACCTAGACTGCATGATCTAATGGTTCTCATTACATCATTTATTGACCAAGGAACAGAAAATAGAAAATTACTTCCTGCTCTCTTTGAAATCGAGGAGCAGAACAAATCGAGTAGGCTATCATGACAGACCAATCCTTAGGTTGAGAAATGGGGCGAGCGAACATGTCTATTGCGTGTATATTTCATATCTATTGCGTGTATATTGTATGCATTTGTGTATTATTTATTTCCGTCGTAAGCAATACAAATCAATCTGAGGCAATAAATGTAAAGATATACATAATAGACAAGCAATATAGACCATGAGACATGCAATATAGGCGCACAATATACATTCTTTGTTATGTTACTCACTGCCCAAAACCAATAAAATAAAGAAAATCAGCAATTTATTAACGATTATAAAGGAGAGGATTCAAACCGAGGCGGTCGCGGAACCAATAGGAGTTTTAGAGCATTGCACAGGGACATTTTCATGTGTTTCTATAAGGAGGCATGGTTGAATAAAATATTGGAGGCGAGGCCATAACAGCCTATTCCCTTACAGATTACCTTATTAAGATGCAACCCATTGCGATTAAGTCAAGGCATGTTGAGCGGCAGATTGGGATCGATTTGGAATGGTGGCTTGGATAAATGATATTTGGAATGGATGGCTTGGATAAATGAAATATCATGAATGTGATAATTTAAAAAGCATATGTGAATATACATTCTTCAATCCAAATTCACATATCACGATCTTCAAATCCCAATTCAATGCAGTTTGGTTGAGGTTAGGTAAATGTCGTCAAGGAGTTAGGCCAATATTACACCGATGTTTGTTTCATTACATCAAAAAAAACTTTACACTCCATATGCACATTCTATGTATGGGAATGGCATGTGTCTAACTTCAAAAACGCATCTGCCTATCCATTTAGTTGCCCGTGCAATAGATTTACAGATCCAGTTACTTTTCTCCTCTCCAACCCTCAGCATCTCCATTTCAGAGTCTTCATTTTTCTATGCTCTGCAACCAGCTCCATATACATTTCGCACAATATGAGAATAAACATAGCGTAATATCACACTAATCAAAATGAAAGCATGCATCCGCTATAATATTTGCCACTATTTTGGTTCTAATTGTTATTGTCCAGTAACTTAAATCTAAATTTCTGTACACAAATACACTAAGATTGAGAAAGACGAAGAAGAATTCAGGAGCAGAGGTGGAATTCGAAAAGGACCCATGGGTCTCTATTGTGTATTTACATGACTTTGAAATTTGACATTCCCAAAACCTATTTCATCATCATGTGCCTAAACCAAGTTCAACCGAAATATCATGGTATAAGCATCTCCCGTGCAATTTCTGCACCAACTTCAGCGAGAAAAAATGGCATGTTCTGCGAGGTGCAAGTAGCTAAGGAAATCTCAGCACTCAACAGCTCAATGTACTTCAACACGAACATACCACAATCGCCTCTGAAGCAAAACAAGAACTCGATCAATTCAACTAATGACATTCTAACATAATTGACAAATTAAAGTAATAAAATTAAATAAAAAGTTGTGCTCACTCATTAGCCTGTTGTGGAACATCCACACGATGTATTGGCCATGGACACCACCAATCTCGGGTGCACTCGTTCGCGTAAACACCTTCTTCATAAAAGTCGAGGGTGTGCAGAAGATTTGGAATCGTAATTGACAGGGGGCCGAGTTCTTCCTTTAAGCTCTGATCTGGAATGAGTGAAACCATTGAATCGTAGACTTTGATTTCACACTGAATCAGATCAATCTCTAGAGCCACCCAATGCTTATATTTTTGCAACATACAAGGTACATACACCTTATACGTGTTCTGCCATTCCAATCCACATGCCGGAACCTTGCCATTTACAGCGTTCACTAAGCTGGTTCTAATTTTCCACCCTTGCTTTTTCCTTTTATTATCATAAAGCAAGTATGGATGTGATTCTGTGAAATAGAAAACAATCAATGGTTAAACAACTCCACAAAGCAAGTATGGATAATTTGTAATTATTAACTGCACTTGGTCAAGGCCTATGCCATCTTGATGTAACGATACCAGGTGTGTTAGTTTAAACACTTAGAGCAATAAGACATAACAGATAAGAAAGGTGAAGAAGGAAGAAAAGGTAGAAAGCAGTAATCAGAGAGTTTAAAGGAATGTTTAATCAATATTCAAATCTGAATTGTAAAGAACTACATAGAATTTATAGCAAACTAAAACCTAGAGAATAGAATTAAAATCCCAGGTAAAACAGAAATCCTATTCCTAATAAAATAGGAAACTTAGAAATCCTAATAGGATTTGGAAAACTAACTTAGAAATCCTACTAGGATTTGGAAAACTAAAGAATATAGGAAACTAACAAATCAATTAGGAAACTAAACAATTTAGGTCCTATGCATCACATCACATACCATAAAAAATACATGAGTCGTTTGTCAATCCGATATTTCTACTTCCTCCAACTGTTGG